>NC_039368.1:97951618-98034118 GCF_003573695.1 Papaver somniferum
TATATTCAAAAAAAAAAAAAAAATCAACTATTTTTCAATTCCATCCTCTCTTGTTCCAAAAATAAAAGAGAGTAGTCAATGTAAATAAGAGTCATGTAAAGAGTCATTTTGTTGTTTCATTATAATAAGCAAGGAAGGGTGTATGCCATTGATGTACAACGCGAGTAATTGTGAAATACCTCCAACTCATTCACAATTCTCGTAAAGTCCGGACAGCTAGCTAGATTTCGACCTCGGTTCTTAGCCTGAGAAACTATCTCTTGGTGATTAGTAGTCATAACGTCCGATCTTTCTTTACACATGTGTAGATACACTTTACACTCTTATCACATGTCTTTTTTTTGTTATCAGTGCTAGGATTGTGCCTTTGATAGCTAGATTGACATCTCCATTTTGCTGTGAGATTAAACTGACTTGCACATGTCACATTTGATGGAATCTGAGCTTATATTTTGACCTAGAACTTTGTAGGTACGTTCTAAGCAAACCTTCACGAGACTTCACTCGTCCACTAGGGACACTTAGTGGTTTAAAAGGCTTAGTGCATACGCTAAATGCATTCGAGAGACCAGCGACAGTGGTATAGGTAGGATTTCCTTAGTTTTGTTTTACTTGAGGACAAGTAAAATTCAGGTTTGGGGGTATTTGATGAGTGCTAAAAACTGCATATTTCTATATATTTTTCTTGGCATTTAACTCATCTTTTGTGCATTAATTCTACATTTTATCCCATATTCTGTATTTTCTTTGTTTTCAAGAATAAATATTTTTATTAATTAATTTTGCATTTTTAGGTAATAAATAAAGTTTGGATGAATAGCGGAGCGGAAAAGAGCAGAAAAGCGGTGAAAAGTCGGGAGGAATTACACAAGGAAGCCGCGAAGAATGTTGTGCACAAGACCAAAAGGCTAGAAGTGGGCTTGAAGAGGAAGAATTGTTCTTAAAGAAGATATGGGCTTGGCATACCCAAGGCCCAAAACCCTCACCCAAATCCATTTCATATATCCATACCCGTTTCCCTTTCTAGCCGTCAGATTGGATCATCTCAGCATCCTACGGTCGCAGCATCGCCAGTACATCAAAGTCTGAAGCTCCTGTCAAACACTACAACACCTAACTCCATCTTGAGCCGTCAGTTTCGTTGTATCAGGCATCCGACGGTCGATACCATCCTCTTCACTTGTAGCCGTTAGATCAATCTATCATTTCCGCATCCCACGGCTGAGCTTCGCAAATCATCAAGCTTGCTATCCCCGCCACACACCCAAGCACCTAACACCTATACCCCGCACCAAACAACCCCTTCTCCTATTCTCCATCGAATACATCTTCTCCTTCACTCCGCTGCAGAGAAAACCCATGTCCGCCATCACCATAACCACCACCTAAACCACCACCATCTCCTCTCAAATCAACCAAACCACCAACTCCACCTGCTCGAACATCATCACCCCCTCTTTATAGCCCCCTATTTGATTGATATTTCTTCTCACCTTTCTCTGAAACCCTAGAAGAAAAATCAATCGATTAGGCGAGTCTAGAGTAGCAATTGACACATGGGAATGGAGCAAAGGACCAAGGGGAAGAATGGGTCGAAGTCAGAATCAATTTTCAGAGAGTTGGTGAGTTTTAATTTCACTTTTGGTGAAACCCTAATTTTTGGGAATTTTGGGGATTATGCTTGCATGTATAAATTGAGTGCTTGGGGTGTAATTTTAACTATGCCCGGAGTAGCCGGTGCACCAAGTTGTAGAATTTAATTTTAGTTCATGTTCTAAATTAATCTGCTAGGGTTTGGATGAAACCCTTAATCACATGTTAAGATAATTCAAGTTCATATTATTGTTCTTATAATGCTTCATGGCTTTAGAGATGCTAGTTAGCTACATTGATCAAATGAACCTGTGATAAGCTGTACTGTAAGAAGACAGTTTATGCTAGGGGGGAATTAGTGAAGTTGGTTGATAAGTTATCCATTTGAGATCCCACCATAGAATAAGAACTGCGCTTAATTGAGAAAATAATGAGAGTTAGCTAATTGAACCAAATTAGCCTGTGATAGGTTGTGATGTAAGAAGACAGCCTATGCTAGGGGTGAGTTAGGAAGATTAACTGATAAATCATTCTTTGGAGTTTTCTTTGGAAAGGAACAAGAACATAATTTGAATAAATATTGCCTTAGCATAGGATTAAGAAGGTGGATTCAAGACCCTAGTAGTGTTACCACAACTGTTTTACTTTGTTTCTTTGGCTCTTTACTTCACTGCCTTTGGCTCCATGCCATTGTTTCACAGTTATTACTTGGTTCACTATCTCACCGCCACTTAGTTACTTGTGTAGATAACTTTAGCTTAGGAAGATTTCAACACACACCCTAGTCCCTGTGGAATGACCCGTATTTGCACACACATACTACAATCGACACCGTGCACTTGCGGTTATAATTTGTAGGTGTTTTAGAAACCTACCACCAGCATGCAAGAATAAACGTTCATCTATCAGCAAAAATCTGTTAAAAATCCCAACAAGTTTTTAATAATTTTTGTATTACAATACCATCCTTCTAGCACAATTTTCTTCCATAAGCAATCTCTATTTTACTCGTCATCAATGCTTTAGTTAATTCTCCAAAAACTAGTCCCACCATGCTTCCCATCAAGGTATTGACACCTAAACAAGTGAGAATTAGGAAGGGAAAAGGATTTTGTTATAACTGTGATTAGGTGTATAAACCTGGTAATTTTGTAAAAAGTAATAGTTGTACTTGATGGTAGCTACAGATATTGAGGTTGCATTGAGGTGGACGATGACTTATAGGAATAGGAATATGTTTCTCCAATTGAAAGTGACACATAAATATCTTTAAATGCCCTCACTGTGTGTAAAAGTATAGTTATCGACAAGCACACCTGCCAATCTAGGTGATCTCATTTTCATGCCACAAAATCTATCTCAGCCCTGGATGACATGTATAGCTTGCGTTATTTTGTCATTCACTTCCCCTTCTCCATGATGGTTTTCTCCTAACACTACATCAAGTTGCTTTTTTTTCCTTCTTTTTTTCTGTAAACAAGGGAAAAGTGAATCATAAAGTTTCTTTCCCATCAATTATCTATAACAATTTATCTTACAAGCTTTGAAACATTATGTTTCTAGTAATAAAACAACTTATGTTGCTCTGAAGGTGGTGTAACATATCTTGAACCTATGTAGGGACATTTCATTTTTCTCTAAGTGTAACCCATCATACAAAATTATTAAATCACAAACTTTTTCAAACGTATTTTGGTTTACTAAAAACGTGGTGGATAAACGATACCATCAAATTAAAGATCGAAACTAGAATTTAGGAATTTTAACCCTTTGTTCCCGATTTGTATGGAAGTAATTGAGTATTGGACGCTTGGCTTCTCGTACTTCACAGTAAATAACAATCTAGGGGATGGGATGTTTCATTGTATCACAACCATGACACCATATGCTGAGACATTTGATCCCAAAAACCAAATTAATTAAATTACACTATAAACTAGTAGGATAAATAAAATATAGTAAAACATCTATATAAGCATGTCATTGGAATCGCTTAAAAATATTTTGTATAGAGGTTATTCTTCTATAAAGTTTCACAACTTGGATACCATCTTTCTAGGTTATTACTCTAACTGAAACAACAAAAGAATATAAACAATTAAGACCTTATGGAATACTTTAATTCGACAAATAATAAAGTAAGATTCTAGAACCACCACCTATGAACAGTGGATCAGATACAATCTCTTGTGGAAATACAACAAAATATAATTCCCTATAAACTACTTGAGAACAATCTGGAATTATTTCACCTCCAGAATGCAACCAGCTTGGACACCTAAAGCATTTGTGTGAGAGCAATTGGAACTATGGCCAACAAGACAAGGTAACATCTTAGATAAAAATATCTATCCAATGACACCTTTTGCGATTATGTGGGCATTATGGTATGAAATAAGTAAGAGAGTAATGGCCAAAAGAAGACACACAGATGACGAGACTATTATAAACGAAGTTAAAAGATTTCTACATCAATTGGATTCTCAGTTTGGATAGTTCAGAGGTATATTATTTAGATATTTGATAACAAATTGGGATGATGTAATGCAATTAGGTCATGGGCATGACAATTTTTGCTTGTCTTGACAGGCTTTATGTTTTGATTTTCTGGACGAGACGACAAAAAAAATTGACTTAATATGAAAAACTAGTGAAAGCTAAAAAAAAAAAAAACATACTAGTACTTACATGTTATGTTACCACCAGTATAGTCACAGTCAAGAGCGCCGAAAAATAATGCATGCTCCATCCATATTAGGGCTTCATTTTTAGACAACCTCCCACGTATGTTTTTGAGAATGTAATCGGCAGCCTGATCCATAAGTCACATACTATGTGGAATGTAATCCCATGGGATTCTTACTTGTCACTCTCCCATTTGCCTGAAATTTCAATTTTTTTATTAGATAACAATTCTAGAAATGGCATTGTTTTTTTATTAGATAACAATTGAATACTTTCATCCTTTTCTCCACATAGTCCTCCAAACATTTACTGGAATCTCTCTGAATTGTACTTATGCAATCCATAGAACATTTATAAACAAATTCAAAGTTTAGGTACCATTATGGGGAATTAACAACTTGAACAAAATAGTATTATATTACAATTACATCACTAAATAGGAAAGGCTTACATTTTTGTTGAACCCCTTAATAGTTGGTTGGTCCTTAGGGAATTAATTTTGCTCTCCCACTGCTAGATCACGTTTGATCTAGTAACATGTAGGCCAAAAATTTAGGCTATTTTCACGTCAGAAAAGACTTAGGTTAACCATTGTTAGCAAGAAGTTATTAAAATTAATTGGAATCGGTCTGAGTAGAGCTCCGTGAATCGGCGAACAACTCGGCGAAATTTTTCTTCTCAAATTTCGTTTTCAGTGTTTCTTCAGATGAAAATCATGATCGCTTTAATTCTCTTTTTGGTTTACAATGAGTACTGATATTAATTGAAGTGTTGGTTAATGTATTCTTGTCCTAAAAACACTTTCATTAATCAAAAAACTTCTGAATGGAGAAATTGAGCAATAGAAATAATTTTAAGAAAATTCCTTCGATTGAGTTACCTGATGATTTGTTTGAAAAAAATTTAGATCCATGGAATTTCTCTCTTATAGGAAGACTTGATTTATAGAAGATTAAGTTTGTAGATGCAGCAGTTATTCTAAGAAGTCAACGGAAATTAATGGGTGACTGCAGACTCATCCCTTTAGGAAGGGGTTTCTTCACCATCAAACTTGATAATGAACAAGATAAACATCTGATTAAATCCGAGAGATGGGAAGTTTTGAATCAAATTGTACAAGTTAGAAATTGGGTTTTCAACTTTCGTCCAGTAAGTCAAAGAACTTCAAAACCAATGGTGTGGGTGTGTTTTCCTGGTTCAAAAGTAGAATTATGGAATGCGAAGATTTGTTTACAATCTGTAATGAAATTGGTAGTCCAATTAAAATTGATAATGCTACTGCTAGGTGTGAAGTTGGTTATTATGCAAATGTATTGGTTGAAGTAGATTTTTCTCAGCACATTCCTAGCAAGGTCTGGATTGGAACAAAGTATGGAGGTTTTTTTCAAGATGTTTTAATTCCAGATTGTCTTAAGTTCTGTTCATCATGTAAAATTGTGGGGCACTTAAATGTTGAATGTAGATTTGAGAATAACAATGATGAACAACAGAGAGAACATATGGATCCAACGAATTCAAAGAGAAGACTAATTCAATGGAAAAGATTAATCCAAAGGAGAAGCCTACTCCAATTCCCTTTGATATCTGTGATTTTTCATTTAAAGAAGATTCAGTAGTTAAGTATATTCATAATATTGTTCCATCAAGTACCTCTAGTAGTGTATTTTTGTTACAACAAAGTAAATTTATCCCTCTGGAGATTGAAGATAATGTAGAAGTGCCTGAAGCTCTAATAATAGAAGTACCAACACAAACAACAGTTGAAGTAGTGGATTTGGATAATATTATGATTAAATTTGTTGATGGAACAAATGGTACAATAGTGACTACACCAGTGCAAGTTACTTCTTGGGCCAAAGTGGTGGAGAATAATAAAGTTACTTCAACAACTACTGGGAGTCCATCCTAAGGTAACTAAACAAGCTCCATTGAATAATAAATATAATTTTAGAAAGAATCCTGGTAAAGGGGGTACCATAAACCCTCCAACTAAACAATGAAGATAATCTTTTGGAATGTCAGGGGCCTAAGAAGATTAAGGGCTCAGGACAAACTTTGGTCTTTAGTTAATCAATTTAGTCCTTCATTAGTTTTTATAGCAGAACCGAAGGTTTTTTGCAGTGCTTCTTTCTGTCAGAAATTGAATCTTCCAGGTATGGAAAAAATGGTAATTCATAACTCTTGTCTTGGTAGAAAAGGAAATATTTGGCTTTTCTGGAACAAAAGTATTGCTCAACCACAAGTCATTTCAGTTTCTGGTCAAATGATTACAGTAAGTGTAGGTGATGTATTAGTGTCAGGTGTTCATGCACATGTCAAGGTTGTTCAAATAAGATTTTTGTAGTCTGAAATGCAGCTAATAAGTGATCTCAACAAGCCATGAATAATACTTGGTGATTTTAATGCAGTAATTTCTCAAGAAGAAAAAGTTGGTGGAAGAGCTCCTAATAGAAATGCAATGTTAGAATTCAGTGAATGTCTTAATCAATGTGAATTGGTATGAGGATAGTTTCAAATCATGCTCCTTTGTTGGGAGGTTGTGCTAGCATACCCAAACCCAAAAAATATACCAAGAAAATTTCAAAAAATGTGGATAAGTCATCCTGACTTTTTACATGTAGTATCAGATTGTTGGACAAATCAATAGTTGGAGATCTCGCTTTTCAGTTCTTGCAAAAAATGAAGAAATCAAAAAAGGTTTTGAATGAATGGAATTGGAAGGTGTTTGGTGATGTTAATGTCAAGATAAGAGAAGCCGGAGAAAAAGTAAAGTTAGCAACAAAAGTTTCTGATAATAATCCATTTGATGAAGAGGCTCTTAATAATTTAGTAAAGGCTCAAAATGAGCATGCAAGCAGAGAGGTTCAAGCAAAATACATTATTAAGGCAGAAATCTAGAATTAAGTGGATTAAAGAAGGAGTAGCCAATAAAAGCTTCTTTCATACAAATATGAAGAATAGAAACTCAAAAAATATGATTTGTGAACTTGAAGATAAATATGGTAATGTGATTGTGGATCAAGAAAAAATTGTAGATTTATTGGTGAATCACTTTCAAGAAAATTTTCAGTATAAACTAGTGGATTGTGTTGACAAGTTATTAGATGTGATACCTAAAGTCATTAATGAGGAAGATCAAAAAATGTTGGATAACATTCCTGATGAAGAAGAGATTAAGAAAGTTGTTTTTGATATTGATCCAGAGAGTGCTCCAGGTCCTGATGGTTTTTCAGGCATATTTTATAGAAGTTGCTGGGAAATAATCAAGAATGATTTAGTTAATGCTATTCAATTCTGCTGGAAGAGAAAGTTTATACCTAAAGGAATGAATTCAAGCTTTTTATTATTACTTCCTAAGGTGCAAGGATCTAAATCTGCAAACAATTTCAGACCAATTGGGTTAAGTATTATCTTCAAAATATTCACAAAACTTATCACTAAGAGAATGAGTGGGTTAATGAATAAGTTAATATCACCTCAACAAGTTGCTTATGTAAAAGGGATAAATATACATGAACAAGTAATGCTTACATCTGAGCTTGTCAATGAAATGAAATTCAAAAGAAGGGGAGGAAATGTTGGTATAAAACTTGATATTTCTCAAGCTTATGACACAGTAAGCTGGAAATTCTTTATCAAGGTGTTAAAGAAATATGGCTTCTCTTCTTCTTGGTGTGAATGGTTAATTATATTGTTCAAATCAGTAAGGATATCTGTAATGGTTAATGGTGGTCCATGTGGATTTTTTCCTATGGAGAGAGGATTGAAACATGGAGACCCATTATCTCCAATTCTGTTTAGAATAATGGAGGAAGTATTAGGCAGAAATATTTCAGCTCTGGTTGATAGGGGAGAGTTGCAGCCAATGGTCACCAAAAAAGGTATACATCCTACACACCTATTTTTTGCAGATGATGTCTTTGTTTTCACTAATGGGGGGAAAAAAAGTCTTTTGAGCCTTCTCAAGCTTCTAGATAGCTATCAAGCTAGTTCAGGTCAAATAATCAACAAAGCCAAAAGTAATCTTTTTGTGGATGGTACTTCTCAACAGAGGAAGAAAATGATTAGTGAACTAGTAAATATGGAAGTGGCAAAATTTCCAGATAAATATCAGGGTGTGTATTTGGCTTCAGGGAAGATCACCTCTGCAATGGTGTATCCAATAGTTGAATTAATTCATAGCAAGTTAGCTGCATGGAAGGGTAAATTTCTCTCATTTCAAGATAGACTTGTTCTTGTTAAATCAGTCTTTTGTAGTGTTCCAATTTATAACATGTCAGTTAACAAATGGCCTTCATCAGTGATTAAAGTTTGTGAAAGGATAATTAGGAACTTTCTATGGATAGGTGATGGAGATATTAGAAAATTTAAAAAAATTTCTTCGAACAGAGTACGCACACCATATGCAGAAGAAGGTCTTGGCATTAAAAGATTGGAAGTAATCAACAAATCATTGTCAATGAAGATGATGTAGAAAATTCTGAATTCAGATGAGGAATGGGCATTATTCTTCTCTGCCAAATTTAAAGACAAATATGGTCAATGGTCTGAAAATTGGAAGCAATCTTCTGTTTGGAAGGGGTTGAAATGGGCATGGAATGCACTAAAAGATGATGTCATGTGGTGTGTGGGAGATGGATCAAAAATATCTATTTGGTTTGATATATGGAGTGGTGATAGATCCTTAGTTATTCTAATTGGCTACACAGATTATATTAGAAATAATAAGGGTATGAAAGTACAGGCTTTAATACATGAAGGCAAGTGGATAATTCCAGATGAATTACAACAATACATTCCTACAACAAATTTTCCGGTGATAAGTGCTGGAACTGACAAGAGAGTATGGATTTGTGGCAAAAATGATAATTTTTCAACAGTTGATGCAATTGAGAAAATAAGAAGAAGAGAAGCTATTCTGTCATGGCCAAAATACATTTGGCAAAACTTTCTTCATCCCAGCATTGCTAGTAATATCTGGAAATTACAACAACAGGTGTATGTGGATGATGTGATAATGGCAAATAGAGGTTTTGAAATGGTCTCAGTTTGTTGTATTTGTGTTGTAGCATAAGACAATATGCATCATATACTTTGGGAATGTCAGTTCAGCGTGGTAGTTTGGAGTTGGTTGAGTGAAGTATTTGGTTTTGCTAATGCATCATCATTTGAAGATGTCTGTAAAGCAGTTGAGAAAAAAAGTCTAATAGTCAAGCAAATATGGATGACTGCATCTTGTGCAACCATGAAAGAACTATGGTTTCAGAGAAATGCAAGGTTATTTGAGGAGAAAAAACCTAATCTGAATAGTTTTAAAAGTATAATTTTACAGATGGTGTGTGAAAGAGGTTACAGAATGGATGGTGTCAGATGGAAGCACACATATGACAGTCAAATACTGAAAATTTTCAAAATTGGTGTTGGAGTCTGAATTTCTTCTTAGCTCATGGTTAGCTAAATTTGAGTCTTATAATTGTCATTCCTATGGTCTGACTTTTAGCTCTTTTTTTGGGTCTGTCATGTACCTTTAGCTAGCTTTTTGCCTTTCAATCAAATAAAAAATGTGTGATTCAGCAAAAAAATAAAAAATAAATAAAAAATAAAAAGCCATTGTAAGAATTATTTTGGTTTCTTAACCTTTTATCTTGTTGTTTTCTAATTTTCCCTCTCAAGTCTCACCGATCAGAGTCATTAGATTCAGTACTCTAACTTTTGTTTCTATCCCAAACCTCGATTATCAAAGTTAATTTATCATTAGAACTTCCTAATTCTTGTAAACTATTTTATGAAAAATTTGAATCATAAGAAACCTGCTCCAACATAAAAATCAACAGAATCAAATAAGTTGGAAAAACCACTACAACCCGTGTGATGATTAGAATGTTTGATGTTTGTAGTGGTGGTTGGTGATCGTCTTAGTAGTGTGAATTTGATGATGGTGAACTTGTTTCTTCTCTTGTGAAATCTATCAAAATTCATATATTGATCGGTGCCCGATTATTTTTACACAAAATCAAGACTACTGCCCAAAGGGAACTTATCTTTCCTTTCCAAGATTTATAACATCATGGATTAGAGGATTAACATTTCGTTCATTCTTTGATAAACCCTGAATATTGTTAATAGGTTGTATATTCTCCAACGCTGATTATATGATCAAGGGATTGCTGGAAACTTAGTTTTTTTCTTTTATAGCTACGTTCATGGCGTTCATCTTCCTCTCTTACTCTTTCTCTTTTCATATCTTCTGTTGTCTCTCCAAAATACGGCAGCTAAAAAAAGGTCAAAAAAAGTCTCACGGCAACTGAATTAAAGGAATGCTAACCATGGTTAACGCAAGTGTAGGTTGACGCCAGAGTAGCCTAGATGTCGTGCTTAACATGCTGCTAGATCAAACATGATTTAGCAGTGCGAGAGAGAATTTTTTCCGTTCCTCAGTGTGAAAACTCCATATAAATTGTTAATTTTACTATATATGCCTAAAAGAACACATTGAAATGAAATTATGGTAAACAAATATATATGCCTAAAAAAGCACATTGAAATGCAATTATGATAAAAAAATATTTGTATAGAAATGTACAAAATTTTCTACAGATCTTTATATGTTTTGTTATGTGTATAAAGACGAGGTTAGTTCGTACAATTCTTAATTCATTGATCACTAGTTATATTTCTTTTACTTAAGCAATTGAATTGGGATAGTGTCGGACCTGCTAATTTTGTCAAAGTATTTTTTATTATTAATTCCTCTACGAGAAGAATTTTATATTCATATATTATTTTGCTCACGATAGAATATTCTTAGACAGAAGATTGAATTGCTAGATCGGTGAAAGCAAGTGGAAAAATTATATAAATGTCTGCATCAATGTTTCAAATGTTTTATAAGTCTTGGTTGATGTTTAACCTCTAAATAGGAGGAATGATAATAAAAAAGTACTAACAACTACCTTCCTTTTATATAGCCACTTTTGGCTCATTACTTTAAAGTTTAAAATCAAAACAAACAAACAAAAAATTCATGTAATCTCATTCTTATAGACACCTTCAAAATAAAATCCATAACTACGGTTTTTAATGTGTACGATGTTTGAGTAAGTGGTGTTCGTCAGATGTAATTTCTTTATGTTTAGTTTCAGTCTATTATGGGTGTATGTTGTGTTGGATGTATTAATTTGTCAAAGACTTTATCTTTAGAAATAGAGTTTCTCTCTCTTTTCATAATTATTCATTAGTATTTACATCTCAATACAACTATTGAATTTTTCTCACATGGTATCAAATTTCTATTTCTTATGATCATGTAAATCTCAAGTTTTTCTTCGTCAAAACCTTAAAAAAATTTATGATGACTAATACAAGTCTTACTCAATCTTCTACATCTACATCTAAAAGTATGAATAATATTGTAAACAAATTTCTACAAATGAATCAATATTCCAATTTCTCTCTTACATTACAGAACATTTGTAATTTTTCTCAAATTACAAATGTTATGGAAACATCAATTTGAGTTTATTTTGATAAGTATTAATCTTCTTCGTTTTTTTTTTATGGAACATAATATTTTGAACTTCTTAATAATATTCTTAAGGTCGAGTTGTGAATCCTGAAAATTGTTGAAACATCGACAAGGTGGAGAATTATTGGTGTTTTGGGAGGTTCCGAAAATATTGAGTTTCCTAGTTTAGGTCAATTTCGATATGGACATGGATTTCCTAATTGACATTACGTTTCCTATTTATTTGAGGTGTCTTATTCCTATGAGACTACTACTTAGGAATCAAGTTTATGACTACTATATAATAAAGCTTATATGGTGATACATAATTATGGTTTTCTAGAGAGAGTTAAAGAATGCATAATGCAGTTCTCTAAGGTTTTTAAGGATTCCATTCCACCTCTTTGGATGGAGTTTTAGTAAGAAGAGAGACCGTTATATGGTGTTGAGAGATACATCGTTGGAGTTGAGAGAGTACATTGTTATGGTTTTAGGGGCAATAGTTCGTTGAAGAAGTATCCTTTATGAAGATGTCGAAGACATCGTTTAACAAATAGAAAATCACCGTGTTCGTAGATGGTGGAAGAAACATCGTTGGTATTGGAAGAGACATCGTTAGGAACGATATACCATCTCGTTATGTGAGACAAGTAAGTGTTATAGAGCATTTAATTCATGACAATTATCTGAGAGTTTATATTTAACATAATGTGGAATCATAGTTTTTTGATTGATTCATCAATTATTGAGTGTGCAATTCCCTATTTTGTGATTTCATAATAATAAAGAAGAAGTCGTAGCCGTTTGGTGGAAGTAGACAATATACACACATTGTGTATATTATAGAACCACGTTTAATCTTGTGGGCTTTACTTATTGCTTCGTTTGTGTTTACATCTTGTTTGTATTTTATTTTACGTCGATCCAAATATCTAGTGTCTTGTGAGTTAATTCGAGTTTAATTTTCCCAACAAGTGGTGCAGTGAGCATGGAGAGGATTGAATCTGGAAGTGTGGATGTTTGGTTTTTCAAGGGTAATATTTTTAGTTTCGAAGGATTTGAAGTTTCAAACGTTCAAGTATGAAAGAATTTGAATTTATAAAATAATCTTAGATGCATAGATTGATATTGTAAAGCATTCGAGTGTGAATGGTTTGATATTTTCAATTTTTTGGTATGAAGCAATTTAAAGCGTTTCGCAATTATTCGAGATTTTCTGCATTCGTTTTGGTTGTGCTCCATATTGAAGGATTTAACGTTAACACCTCTTGAAACATATGACCATATGCATTCCGCATAGCTTCGGGTAAGTATCTGTGAAAACCATATTAATAAATTTAAATTGGCTAGTTGATTATATATTTTTCTCCGTTTCTTACGAGGGTGTGACTATTTTTTGAACGCCTAGAAGTTGATGTATACTTTACTTCGTTTCTTACAAAGGTGTGACTATTTTCAAAGACCTCAAGTGGTTCGTTTTTATTCGGGTTTTGTTCGCTAAACAATCTATATTTTTTGTGAATGATCAAATTAAACTGGATTGAATGGAACAAAAAATTGTATATTCACAGTCAAGTTTGTTTACAATATCTTGTTGGAAGAGTCTCGTCCAAGGAATTTGACTAATACTGATCAATTCGCTTGTCAAAGATTGTGGAAAGTTAAACTACCACCTAAAATACATCATTTCTTGTGGAAATGTGTGTCCCCGCTAGAGATAAAATATCTAGATTTGTTAATAACATACGAATTACTTTTTCTCTACATGGTAATCATGTTGAAACTATGCATCATCGTTTTATAGATTGTTATGTTGTCACTAGCATTTGGAATGCTATTGATGGTAATCTTACTGTAGCATGTAGATATGGTAATTTTACTTAATGGATTCCAAATGTTTTCAAGTCCAATCGGTTTTTTGTTGCAGATACGCGGAAGCAGCTAAGATTGTTAAGCTGCACTCTCTGGCATATATGGAAATTAAGATGCTTTGTGGTCTTTGATAATTTTCAATTTAGGACTAATGGGTACATAAGTACATTAACTCTATTAAATTGTTTGTCACTGAGTTTTCTGAATGATATACATAATTATAATCGAGTGATGTAGGGAACCCAGATGGAGTCCTCCAAAGGAAAATGATTTAAAAATGAATTTTGATGTGTCCTTTATAGATGAAAACTCTCCGATTAGTAATTCTTCGCAATTCTGTAGGAAACTTCTAGGGAGCTAAAGGAGAAGTCTCGACATCAATAAATGAAAAACAATGAGAAGCAACAGCAGTCTTAGAAGCTATAAAATGGGCAAGTGATAAAGGAGTTATTAACCTTCACCTAGAAGGAGATAATAAAAATTTAGTAGCGGTAATAAATTGTTTTGTAGGAAGTATTCAATGGAAAAATAATAGTATAGTCCTTGAGTATAGACATTTATTAAAAAAAGAAAAAGATTTTTGTCTTGTACCCATGTTAAAAGGGATGCTATTGGAGTAGCAGATGTAATGGCAAAAAAAATGCCAGAATTAATGGTGCTAGAATGTGGGACGCAGTTTCACAAGATTTTTTGTTGGGGTAAAATACAAAGTTCTGACTATGACCAGTGTAGAAATGTTGTGGATTTCTTATCTATTACAAGAATTTAAGAACGCGCGATTGGGGATACTTAAACTAATCAGCGGATAGAGGAAATGGAAAAAAACTGGATTTAAATATCAAATCAGGATCACCCTTTATCTAAGTATTTTACCTAATATATAATTTACCCCTCACTAATCATGTTTAGTGCTTAATTATAATTAGTAAATTTATAAGATTGTTTGATAAATGATTAGTGTGTATTTTTTGTATTTGGGTGCCTGAGGTGAGAGTAGAAGGAGGGAAAAAAGATTGAGAGGAAACTTTTTTTGGTAAAAATAGAGGATGATTGTACAAGCACTCTCAATACTCAGGTATCCAATGTGTTGAAAATTTGATTTTTTTTTTATTTGAATCCTCCATTGTTGCAGCTGAAATAGCTCGGTGCCGGCATGGACGTAGTATGAATACAATGTTGGCACAACATTCCTGGCATTGTATTCAAACTACGCTCATGTCGGCCAACAATATCCCCCATTTTGAAAGGCAAGTCGGCATTGTATTCAACCGAAAAAACATGTTGGCATTTGTTGGAAATTATCATAAATATTTGCCACTATCCGGGGGGTGTAGCCCCTCCCAGCTGTGTTCGACCTGACAGGTTAGGTGGAGGGGGTCTAAGGGGGAAGTGCCCCCTAGAAGAGTGCGAGACAGCGTCTCGTAGAAATTTTTTCTTGTTTTGAATTTTTTTCTGGCTTTAATCAGTCCATTTCCGGCACAGTCAGTTAATTCTCGAGCATGCCGGTACTGCTAACGGCATGGTATGTTGCTTAAATTTCTTTGCCGGCACATGATGCAAAGTATCCAGAAAATAGATTTTTTTTTCACTTGACTATCGACATTGATAGATTTCTATCGAGCATGCTGGCATCTAATTACGGCATTGAATGTTAATTACCAAGCATGCTGACACCATTTTTCGGCATGGTCTTCAACAATCCCGGCATGGTCTTCATCACTTCCAGGGATGTAAAAAAGAAATTATTTCTGACATGGTATTCATCACCACCGGCATGGTATTCATCACTTCTGTCATGGTCTTAATCACTACCGGCATGGTCTTCATCACTTCCGGCATGGTCTTCATCACTTCCGGCACGGTCTTCATCACTCCCGGCATGATCTTCATCACTTCCAAATGTTAAAAAAAAATCGTTTTTAAAGTGGGGAATATTTTAGTTTGAAAGTCCTAACCCTAACGAGAATGCCGACAGTGAAGATGGAAATGGAGATATGATTTTGTTTTTTGATTTTAAGATTTTAGATTTTTATTTTGAGAGAAGGGTATTTTAGTATTTTTACCCTCAGAAAACACCCCTTAGTAATGTTGGTGAAGACCATGGTATTTTGGTAACCTAGCAACAAGCTGGGTACCAACACCCTTTTGAATAGCAACACCCAATCTATAAAAAAGAAATTTACCTACACCATTACTAGCATCATAATTAACAATTCTTCAATCTCTTAAGGAAACACAAAGTATCACCACTAAGCTCTCCTAAAGTAGAGAAGGCTAGAACACCCAAACCATAATCGTATGATACACGTTTGTCTAGATATTTAGTACGTTTGCGCAGAATAGCATTCGAAACAGCTAGACCCGAAATGAAAGCATGAATACCATCACCTGTGAAGGGTGAGACGCTAGTGACATCCATACAAACATCTTGGCCATTCTCCCAATTATAAACAAGAATATATGCAGGGCGCAAATTTGTATTATTATATGAGAAAAATCCAAGGGTAACTTCTTTACGCAGGCACACCAGCCTTGTAACAAATGTCAGGAATAACATCCCGTACAAGATCGTGTCTGAACTTAAGCCCCACATCTTTGGCACAATGGAGAACGTGATCACCAAAAATATCCATAGGTCTATTATAGCTTGAACAAATTCCACCTTCGGAAAATAAGGGAATACCAAGGCGGTAGCAAACTACGGTTGTAAATTGTCTTGGTCCGAGACACTGATTCAGCCCACTAATGGGTACAGTCAAAAGATAATCTTGTGCATGCTTAATACGATTGCATTGCCACATAATGAAATCTCTTACAGACATTGAAAATTGGATGGAGACTTGCTTAAAATATCCTAAAGATGATCTTGTGCATGCTTATTATTTTGTTTATTTTTTTTAAATATCCTAAAGTCTCTCCAAATATCACCTATTTTGGAGAGTCTTTTTTTAAGCCTTTTATGGTATATTTTCACTTAAAAGTCTCTAAAAATACCCAATAATCTTAAATCATTGATTTGGAAATCCAAATACAATAAACAGAGTATTCTAAAGACTTTCAGAAAGTCACTATCCAATAAAAAAGAATTCTAAAGACCTTTAGAAAGTCACTATCCAATAGCAGAAACTCTCAAAGATTTACAAAGACTCCCTATCGACTAACAAGAGATTTGGAATGTCTATAAACTTCCCTATAATTCTCAATTGACTAACCCCATGTTACTTTATGTTTAGCTTTTACCTACTGTGGGGAGTCCATCTATGTGCACTCCTACTTAACCGGGATGCACATTCCTCCCCTCTTAATTGGGAGCCCTAATTGACGGAACATTTATTTGTTTTTTAGGGGATGTTTGGTAACCATTATTTTAATTGATTATCAGCCCATAACCAATTGTGTAGATTATAATGGATTATGTATGTGTTTGGTAACCATTATAATAACTGATTATTTTAATCATAATTAAAAAACTCCATTATTTTCAGAAACAGAAAAAAGTTGTTTTTTAAAATTATTATTATCAATTATTTTCTTTAATAAAATTGAGTTGGGTTTTTTCTTCTCATTTTCTCTAAACTATCAAGAGAGAGTTAAAAGAACAATAGGGGACCTAGAAAAAATCCTAGATCATTGTTTTTTACTCTCCTTTTTGAGAGCATTTTTCAAAGATAATCAATTATTTGAGAAAGGTGTTTGTGAAAATTTATTATAAAAATGATTATACTAAAATCATTTATCTATTTATGATTAATTATAATCATAAAGATACAATCATAAATTTTGAACAATTAATTGGGGGATAAAAAAAGGAATTGAGGGATATTGATTACTTCCCCCAACCCATGGTGTGTGCTAAGGGGTGATTTTTGTGTATGAAAATACTAAAATACCCTTTGATTAATTAAAAAACATTATGAAAAGACTACTATACCCTTTCTCCCAAAACTTAAAATCTAAAAACCAAACACATATCCCCAATTCTTCTCAGTATCGGCACTGACCTAGGTTTAGGTTTTTGAAAGAAAAAAAATTCATCTTTTTTCATCGTTCTTCATCCGTTCTTCGTCGATTCAAAAATTTCTTCGTCGATTAACCTACCTGAATCATAAACAATGCCTCCACGAAAGAAAACGAATGCCCAATCAAACTCAAAATCGATTGCTCAACAAAAACAGGAACAAAGAATTGCTAAGATTGCTCAAGAGCAAGAAGAAGAACAAGCAGCGGATTCTGACAATCAACCTCTCGCAACCATGGCTTCTGTGAGAAGGTAAGTGATTTTAAACTACTTTATGAGTGTTTTAATCGATTTATAGCAATGGGTTTAGGTTAGAATCGCAAACCCTAACTGAAACAGTTGAGTTTCAGTGATTACCGACACTGAAATATGTATGAATACGGTGCCGGTTTTACCTTCCGGCGTTCAATCTAGGATGAATGCAATGCCGGTTTAACTCCGCAGATTCACCAGAAATTGAATTTTCGATACTGGCATAGAATTTGGGTCGAATTCCCTACCGGTTCTTGGTACCGGCAGTCATTTATAACTATTTGTGTATGCCGGTAGTGGTCTAAAAACATACAGGATAGTTTATGAATTTGTCACCAGTACCGGCATAGACATTTGGTTGCATTGTATGCCGGTTTATAGTACCGGCATTCTTTTGTAAAAATTCGAGCATGCCGGTAGTGGACTTAAACCATACAGGAGAGTTTATGAATTTATCACCAGTACCGGCATACATTTTTAGGTTGATTTGAATGCCGACACCAGGTTACGACATGGAATTGATTTATTTCGAGCATGCCGGTAGTGGACTTAAAACATACATGAAAACTTAAGAATTTATCACCTAAACCGGCATAGATTTTTAGGTTGATTCGAATGCAGGCACCAGGTTACGACATGGAATTGATTTATTTCGAGCATGCCGGTAGTGGACTTAAAACATACAGGAGAATTACATATGATTACCGGCATTGTCGACAGTCATTGTTTAATGACGGAACAGACAACCGACATGCTTTGTTTCAGTAAGTCAATGCCGGTAGAAAAACTGAAAGTGAGTTGTCTCACATTCATTTCGTGTGATTTTATGATATAGGTAAAAATCCAAGGAGGCTAACAAAAGAAAAACTAAAGATGATGTCACTAAGAGAAGAAGGAAGGACGGTCTTGATACTCCTCAATCTCTCCCTCCTCGAGGGAAAGATGAAGGTCGTAAAAAACGTTTGGGGGCTGAGACAAGAGGGATAATTTGGGAGAATGGTGGTGACCGTAGTCGAGATGTAATCCGTGACCATGATGAGCAAGATGAGCAAGATGAAGAGGAAAGTGAGGATGAAGATAATGTGGTTCCTCCACGTCAATTAGCAAGCCAAAGCGAAGTTGGTGGGTCAAGTCAACAACCAACACAAGGCAATGGCAAGAAGGGCAATGGCAAAGTGAAAGTTAAAGGTTCCCACCTTCCTCATATTAATGACATGATACCTGACCTTGAACGTGGTAGAATTTGGGGTGAAGCTCCGGAACTGAAAACACTATTTGGATACAAGCACTCGTGGGCTCGTACTATCTATCAAACCTATGTAAGTATTTTTTATCTTGTTCATATGTATTGTTATGTATTTATGTAAAATATCTTAATTGTATTGTCTCCTAACTGTAGGATCGTACGAAGGCTTTGCGTATTTTACGAAACCAAGTCGCGGATTGTTGGAAATTGTTTGATGAATGTGAAGAGGTCCAACAAATAGTAATGGAATCTGGTCTATATGCTTTGGTTGAAAATTATGTTAATCATGATTCCGTGACTGTCAATTGCTTCATCGAAAGGTATCATGGTGAAACTGATACCATGCACTTCCCTTTCGGGGAGATGACCTTCATCCCTGATGATGCTCAGAACATTCTAGGCTTGAATGTTACCGGAAAATCAATTGCAGAAGGAGTTGAGTCTCTGGACCTAGAATGGTCGAAGTTGCACGCTCTGACTAACAGGTTATTGGGTTGGGACTACAAAACTTCTGTGGAGAGCTTTTATGAATCCAAGTCTAGTAGGACAAAGACAATCAAGTTGACGCTGTTTAAGAAGAAGTTTGAAAACACAAAGCAAAGAAGTTTGGAGGATGGATGGAACCCTAAAGAAATTCGTTATATTGCCGTTGCATACCTGTTATACATCTTGGGCACTAGGATATTCCCTGACACTAATGGAAACAGGGTTAGTGCGAACTACCTTCAGTACTTGGATCCATTGGAAGATGTCTATGGGTATTCTTGGGGCACCGCGGTAATGGCACATTTGATGATGGAGATGAGAAGGGCATCTAAGGCTAAAACCAACCAATTTGTCGGGAATTTCACTCTACTGCAGGTAATTTTGTTTTTAAACTTATGTTATTATTTATATTGTTCACATGTACCCTTATCGTGAACTTAGAAACAAAACTTATTGCTTCACCTTAGAATAGGTGTGGGATTATGTACACTTTCCCACCTTGTTCAAGGACTGGACCTCCTTGAAGATCAAAGACCTTCCCGAACCCGATAAGCCTATAACTAGGAGATACGAGTTCAACAACACTCCGAAGCCCGGTAACATAGGTCGACTAATCGATATGAGATTGGCTTTGGACGCGATGAGTACCCAAGATGTTGTCTTCGACCCTTACAAGGAGGTTCGAGGAAACCGGCAAGTTTTGAGGTATGTTAACGTTGCATTCTACCATGGGTCGTTGTTCCACCCAAAAGGATACGTTATGGCCAATCCTACACGTGTGATGCGCCAAATTGGATTCAAGAAATTATCACATATCAAGACGGGCTCTTTTCAATGTTTTGTTCTTGACCTTTCTCGGTGCTTTTCAAAACTCCTAATCGGTTGCATGTAGAGTATGATCCAAAACCGGATCCAACATATTGGAGGGATAGGGAACCACGTCGTTTGGTAGATATTAGTCAGTGGGATAAGTTGGAGCTTGCGGAAAACGGTGATGAGGTTGATGCCAACTACATGGAAGATTACCTGCAACGGTCACATCCTTTTGTCGCCCGCCCGGATGACGTCCAATTTCCACCCCGGAAACACCCTCCCGTTCCAACTCCCGCACCGCCACCACCTACGATCACCCAACTTAATAAGACCATTGGATTGCTAGTAAGTATTTTTAATTACTTAGTCGTTTAATGTACACATAATCTTATATTACCATATATATACTAATTATGTGTTGTATGTATGAAACTAGCGGCGTCGGCTTGGCAAGTTGAGGAAGCAGTTATGTTGCAAGTACGATGAAGGAGCGGGGCTATCTAATGAAGAAGTGAAGGAAGTCGTGGAGAAGCTTGATAAAATTGAAGAAACTGACCCTAGTGCAAGGGATTTGTTCAGTGAAATTAGGAAGAAACCGGCACAAAAGAAGCAAAAGACCAATTGATTAACTATTTAGTTGTGTTTCTTTTTCTGGATGGTGGTTGTTACTTCTTGAACAATTACGAACTTGTTTTCGTTTGTACCTCATGGTTAACTCTTTAGTTGTTTGGTTTGCTTTTAGTTTATGTTACCTGGATTAAGAACATTTAAGCAGAATCCAGTTGTTTGGTTTGTGTTGAACATGTTTAGGTTTCGAGTGATTGCTTTATGTTGAACATGTTTAGATTTCTAGTGAAATGTTATTTTTGCAAGATTTATTTACTACTGCTTCCGGCATGGAAAAGCTTTGGTTCAACAATGCCGGTACAAGTTCCGGCATGCGAGAAAATTACATTTTATTGCCGGTTTCTTATACCGGCAAGGAAATGTTTCATAAAACCATACCGGAACTAGAAGATTAAAAACTTCATGTTCCTGTATAGAAATTGGAAGATACCGGCATAGTCGTTTTTCTACAATCTATGCCGGTTTTATGATTTTTTCCCAAATTTTCATAGTCGACAGAAAACCGACACTGTAATATTGGTCGCTTCTATGCCGGCAGTCTGCTAGTTTTGAGTATAAATCCATTTCGAATGTTCTTTTATTTCATTCCTAAGAATTCTATTACATTGGATTTGATACTTTAAATTAAAACATACTAAAAAACATAAAATGGATTACATTTGGGTAAAGATTAACTATTTCCATCCCTATTCAACAATTGCGGAACCTTTGAGCGTTTCCCGAATCTGTTCGAAGACATCGTCCGGGAAGGAGGTGTCAAGGATCATCTTCATTGGTTCTTCTTCTCTTTCAACATATTCCTTTCCCTTCATATAACACCCATCACACCCATCGATAGGCTTGCATTGGCCCTCGTGGTTTTCTCTTAACTCTGCTAGTTCAACAGCTTTGTCAAACCATTGAAAATCATCGCACTTTGGGTGATTCAAATACCTTAGAAACATTCTTCCATTTTCAGCATCATCAGTTTTTGCAACCAAAAACCGGCGTGTCCCATCACAGCTTCTACACTTTGAATAAATAAAAGGACAGTCCATGGCTAGATGAGAAGGTGACTTGCAAATTTGA
This sequence comes from Papaver somniferum, assembly GCF_003573695.1. Taxonomy (NCBI): domain Eukaryota; kingdom Viridiplantae; phylum Streptophyta; class Magnoliopsida; order Ranunculales; family Papaveraceae; genus Papaver; species Papaver somniferum. The sequence goes on from NC_039368.1 coordinate 97,973,783, forward strand.
CACTTGTAATGATGACTCTGTAAGAGAATATTATATTAGTTATGCGTCATAGTAGTGAAGATTATATTGTTAGTAATGTTTATTCTACTTACTTTGCAAATAGAGCTAGATGATGAATCTCCCATCCCTTGTGAAGCTTTAATCGTGCTTGCTTTCTTGAGAGAAGGATTTTTGTTATTTGGTGGGTGGTTTGTGCATATTTTTCCCAAGGAATGGGGGTTATTATATACAAATGAATCACCAACGGTCTTATTTTTCAAAAAACTAGCCGTTTTTTTTTAATTTCACAAACACCAGCATAGTCGCTATGATAGATCCAATGTCGATTCTTTGTAACGGCATTGAATGTTGTTGTACAAACATGCCAGTAATGGTTGCATATTTGGCCCAATCTCTGTGAAGAAATTCCCTTGTACTGGCATGGTTAGCTTATGGCAAAACTGTACCGGTACTTGGTGCCAGCAGCTTATGTCACAATTACCTCAATGCTGGGTTTGGTGATTTTCAAAAAAAAAATAGTCGTTGAGGTTTTTCTCTATATAAAGTGAGCTAATACTTGGGCCAAAAATTCCAAAACTCGTGTGTTCTTATATATTTCCTTGAGCCTCTTAACTTAGAAACCCTAAACCCTAGAATAATTATCTATAAATAGCTTAGTATAGTACCTAATCTCATATACAACAAATGACATCGTTCGACTCGGAGGAAGATTTAGAAATCACCCAAGCATGGTACGCCGAAACTCGTCCTTCAACTATAGATAACAACACGCGGGATTCCATGTGGTTGAAGATTTTTAACAAATTTATTCACGATTACGGTAACCAGAAAGGAAGAACTACCAAACAAATCGAGGAACGACACGACATCATCCTAAATGTGGTGGTTGAGTATCTAAAAATGAAACACCGGATCAATCACGCTACCCGCAATACATTTTCCCCTCAACAACTCATAAGTATCTTTATGATTAATTCGATATAATCTACTCGTTTGCAAATTTTATGAAACAAACAAAATTTGTGTGTTGTTTTTGTAGCATCAAGCTGTGAAAACGCGTTACTTACAAGAAAAGGGGGAAGCATTCATGTTTGAAGCCAACGTCAACCATATTGTAACCAAAGTCACAGAGTACCACCAGCTGGGTGAATCAGAGACGGATTCTTCTTAAGAAGATTGATAGTTTAGTGGTGTTTGCTTAGGTTTTTAGGGCATTTGGTTAGGTATTTCGTAAGGTTTTGTGGGTAGATCTCTATGTAAACCTTCACGAGACTATAACTCGTCCACTAGGGTCTCCTAGGGGTTTAAAAGCTTGATGCACGTGCTAAGTGCATTCGTTTTTCTGTCGACAAGGATTACATTTGAAATAAATTACATTTCTGGCATTCTATGTTTACATAATTCCATGCCGGTACCAAGAACCGGCATGGATTTTATATATTTATTACATGCCGGTATAAAGTGTCAAGCACTATATTGTTTCTGTATATGATAAACCAGGTACCAGAAAATGATATATACGAAACAACGCCGGCTCCAACTTCCGGCGCGTCGTTTATCATTATTACTATGCCGGCAAATTCAAAACTCAAATTTTTGCAAGTACAACTTCATTGATTGAGTACAATAACGGCCATATTTGGGCACCATCCTATAAATACACTTTTTCTCCCTACAAAACAACACACACCTGGTTCCATATACTCTAAAAAGATGATATCATTATATAATATTTCTAACTCTACCAATACCTCAACATACAAAGCAATGGCATCCTTTGATTCAAATGAAGATTTGGCGATCACCAAAGCTTGGTACGCGAAAACTCGAGCTAGGAGCCAGTCCTCCGTAAGGGTGGATTCCGTGACCTTTTGGGGTAAGGTATACAACAAATATATGCAAGAGTTTGGGAATCCGAATAGAAGAAGTGTTCAACAGATTCATGATAGGCGCCAAGTCATCGAAAGTGCGATACTTTCTTATTTAGAAATCCAAAAACCAATTTTCAATGATCCCCACTTTAACTTGTCCATTGACCAATTTGTAAGTATTGTTGTGGTTTATTTTACGTGATCCATATTGTTTGATCTTCATACTAAACACCACTAACCAAGTAAGGTTGTGTTATGTTTTTGTAGCATGAAGTCGTCAAAGCGCGCTACTCGGAGGAAAAGGGGGAAGCATTCGCATTCGATTCAAGCTACCAATTCATGGAATCCAAAATCCCGGAGTATGCCCCGGAGATGATGGAGGGTGTATCGTCCTCGGACGAAGATTGATGGATTTAGAATTTTGTGTGTAGGTTTTGTGGGTAGATCTCTATGTAAACCCTCACGAGACTATAACTCGTCCACTAGGGTCGCCTAGGGGTTCAAAGGCTTGATGCACATGCTAAGTGCATTCGTTGTTCCGTCGACAAGGATTAAATTTCAAATAAATTACATTTCCGGCATTTTATGTTTGCATAATTCCATGTCGGTACCTTGTACCGGCATGAATCTTTTATATTATTATATGTCGGAATTAAGTGTCAAAATTCTGAGTGCAATAAATAGTGTTCCGGCTTATTAGTTATATACATTAGCGTGCCGGCAACCGTTTCCGACATTGTCGAAAATCTAACGTTCACTGCCGGAATAGAGCATTCAATGCATAACGGCTATTTTTTTTGAACCATAAACCAGTAAAGACCATTTCCGGCGTGGGATCTAAGATACTGACAATGCCGGAATGCTAAAGTGGAAAAGATCCGTTGTGTCCTCATCTATTTAAAGGAACGAATACACTTATTGCAGTTGATACCTCAAAAAAAAATAGGTTACCTCCACCACATCTCTTTCATGGCAAAGAAATCACGAACTACCGATTTCAGAGATTTTTTATATGAAAAAAAAAATTCATTCCGATAGGGAATCAATCATCATCCATCACCAACTCAATTCCCATGATACTAGAAAAACTTAAAAGGAAGGAGCCAACCACCAAGTCACTTGCCGCAATGGAAGAAGAGATACTTAGAAGGAAAAGAGTAGAAGAAGAGGAAGCAATACAAGAAAAATATCGCAAAGAAACTAAAGAGATAATCGAACGTGTAAAACAAGCGAACATAGAAGCGGATGTTGAGGAAGAAACCGTATGGATTAAGAATTACTTCATAGTTTCGGATTTGCCGGAAGACCACCGCCCTTCAAACCTTTTTTGGGGTCTTGTTGCGGATGGTCCTTATATGTCGAGGTTATATGACAGTAAGTGCAAGAAACGCAAAATGGATTACGGGGATGAGTTTGTAGCGAATCGGACAATTTCCCTCATAAAATTGTGTCTCAAATACAATGAGTTTCTCGCAAGTAAAATCAATGCCGGTTTCCTAAATGAAAGAGTTCCGGCATTTAAATGTGTTTGTATACTATGCCGGTGGTCTGCAATCTCCCTGGAAAATATGTTTTTGACAGAAAACCGGCACCGTTATGATATTAACTTCTATGCCGGCGAATTTACTGATTTCTCTGGATGTTTTTTCTGTATTTCCGGCATGGTTCCAAAACAACAATCTACGCCGACACAAAAGTTCTGGCGTAATAATTATAAAACACAACTATGCCGGCATAGGCATCAGAATATGATTTAATGTTTACAATCAAACTTCCCAAAACAACAAAAGGTTGCGTATTAGTGAACCACATATACCAAAATTACTCATCATCGCTTCCACACGTATTAACTTTAATCTCCTCCTCTTGAAGAGGTTTCTTTGATAAAGCCAACGCATCCCAAAATTGGTGATTATCCTCATACAATGCCATCCATCTCTTCCAGATATTGGGATCTAGATCCTTGTTTTTTACCATCCCACAAACAGGTGGCAAAGGACAATTGTCCTTGAGTTTTGGAATTACAAAATGATTACCGTTCACGAACGCCAAAACAACTCTTCTCTTCTTAAGGGATCCTTCACATTTTTGCCACTTTGGGGTAAATGTTACTTCTACGGTGGGGGTAAAATAATGAACAACACATCTAAATGTATCGGCCACTAGATTCCCACAAAGCGGCATTCTCATCCAATATTGAGAAGGAAGAAAATTCATTTCTTGCTCGGGCCCTAATATTTGAGAATGCATAATATCAAACCCCTCGTCTACACCAAGCAATTGCTCATAAAAGCTCCTCTTGTTCACAAGTTGTTCGTCCATCCTCGTTCTAGCATATCGGCATGGTGTCATACCTCTACTAACCACCGTGTCAAAGGTTCCTAATTGTTCTTTCACAGCATGATAGCCACAATTTCCATCTCCATCGACATCATCCGTATATAAAATATACTCGCGAATAACCTCAGGAAGTTGGTCTATGTAAGACTGTATCTTGGTATGATAACTTCTAATTGTCCTACCTGTTCTGGGATCCTTATACATCTTCATATTACCCTTTTCTAACTTGATTATATCCAAACCATCCTATGCAATCTATACACTTGCACTGTCTTTGATATGTGATGGGAGTCTGTACTTCCTTGGCCTACCCCTTCGCCTTGGAACTAAAACTACATCAACTTTGATATCACTTGGATTTGTCACCAACTTTGCCTCGTCACCTTGTTGTTCTATGTCACTTGATGATGATACCTTTGGAGGCCTACCCCTTTTCCTTGGAACCTCCGCTAGATCGACTATGGGTATGGCTTCGAAATGCTCACCTTATTGTTCTTTGTCACTTGATGTTGATACCTTTGGTGGCCTACCCCTTTTCCTTGGAACCTCCGCTAGATCGACTAAGATTATGGCTTCGGAATGCTCACCTTGTTCTTTGTCACTTGATGTTGATACCTTTGGTGGCCTACCCCTTTTTCTTGGAACCTCCGCTAGATCGACTATGGGTATGGCTTCGGAATGCTCACCTTGTTGTTCTTTGTAACCTGATGTTGATACCTTTTGCGGCCTACCCCTCTTCATTGGAACCTCCGATGAGTTGGCTTTTGGTGTGGATACGGAATCCTTCGTTTGTTGTTGACTTGATAGTGGTTCCTTCCTCGGCCTACCTCTTTTGTTTGGAACCTGCGCTTCCACGAACCTTTGTTCCGAAATCTCACTTGCGGTTAGATCTCGTTTCTTACTTGTTACGCGTTCTTCTTCACGTTGAGTCATTCCTTTCAATTATACCCTTTGTTTTCTCCTTGACGTTTTAGTTTGGGGTCTACCTATTGGATCTCCCTTTCCTGGATCTTCGTTTTGTGTGATCCATGGACGAGTAATTAGCCTTAGTTGGCTCAACAAGACTTGCCGGCTTACCGAGGTTCCACGTGTGTAAGCTTCGTATAATTCCTTTGCTTCGTTCGTATCACATGGAGATTGCCCGGGATCTCCCGAAGGGGGAGGGTCGAAAGATAGTTGCTTCCAAAACGGATCAATAACCTCAATAGGTATCACTTCTTCATACTTCATAAGCATATGACGACACGGAAGCCCCAATGAGGACATTTCAGGACAAATACACACATCACCCGGTTTTCCGTAATTTTTCTCATATTCCATTTGTCTCATCATATGTTTTATTGCCCAATGAGAGACGTTGAATTCTATTCCTTAGATCAACTTACGATAACGAAGAAATTGAGTCATCCTTTCCATTGAGCTTTTCTCAAAAGCCACCTTGATCCTATTGATATCAGCCTTAAAGTATTGCTCCATTGCCTCGGTGACCGTAACCACATTTCCTTGACCGGACTGGATGAGATCTTTAAATCTCTCATGAGCGGACTCCGCTGCACTAGTTGCTTCAGTCTTGAAGTGTCTATACCGGTTTGTCCATGCACGCACAAATTTTTCCTTGAACTTATCCAACCATTGAGTCCGACAATACCAGACGGCAGTCGGATAAACTTCGTTCCAATCGGAAATAAACTTCTCCAATCTCTTTCCGTACATAACCTCGGTAAGAGACCAATAAACTTTCTCCCAATATCTTAGAAATTTCAACCACTTTTTATGATTTTCCGCATGTTCTTTGTCCACTCGCTCCTTTATCTTTCCTCTCTCATCTTCTTCTTCTTCGAGGGATAGTTTGTTCTTTCGAACATCTTCCTCTGGTAACAATCATTCTCTTTTTAATATCCGCCTTAGTGGGTTCAAACAAGGCATGACAAGTTTTTATGATATTTTGACGTATATGATATGTACATAGGAAATTTTGTGCGTTCGGGAAGACGTCGGATATTGCTTTCATTAATGCATCATCTTGATCGGTTACGATCACCCTCGGAAGTTGATTTTCCCGAAAGAATAATTTCAATTGTGGTAATGCCCAATGATAATTATAGTCCCTCTCGTTTTCCATTAAACACCAAGCCAATGTGAACGTTACCTTGTCCGAGGTTTGCCCCACGGTGTTGAACAACGACATATTGTATTTGTTTGTCTTGTAGGTACAATCCATCATAAGAACACCACAACATGTATTTGCCAATTGTGAAAGCAAATGATGCGAAATGAATATTTGAAGGGGCTTCTCGTCCGGCCCTCTTTTAATGATACACGTGTAGTTGTAATCCCAAGCCATCTTCTCAAATTCTTGCATAACGGACCTCCCTTCCCATTCCACCTTTCTAATAGTTGCTTGTGCGCTATAAATTGTACGTAGAGAAAACACGTTGGACTCATCCTTTTCCTTGAAGACTCTGAGAATTTGTCTCGGTTTGATAAGTGCTTTGGTCAATCTCTTTACATCCTCGAAATCATGAGGTTTCAGCTTCGCAACTAGGGAGTGACCAACAAAATTTTTCGGATCCCGGTGGTTATGACAGCCACACAAAACCTCACAATCCCAATTGTTCATGTCATTTAAACGGAAAACAAGCTTAAACGGGCAATCATTCTTCCTCGTACGAGTCTTGTATACCCTATTAGTCTTCTTTGGATATACATAATCCTTTCTCTTGTGGTTATTCTTATCCTTGTATTTCCCACTTCTCTCGCAAGCCATCTCAAAACGCCTCTTTGAACGTTTGGTATTCCTCACCAACACACACATGTTCTTAAGAGTCGTCTCTTTATCCCAAGCGATTGCTTCATTTCGATCTATTATTCCCTACATAAGATCAATTTCACATTCATTAGAAGGTTCATTACTAGCAATCCATTAGTAAAGTATTCTTTGGTTACATACCGGAGGTATTTTATAGTATTCCGACGTATCCCGATAAAGCGGCTTTGCATTTGTTGGATCAATATATGTCACCACCTAAAGATTGAACGAAAATTAGTTCCAAACGAAATTAAAACACTATGCCGGAAACAAGTACCGGCATGCTCGACCAGTGTTCCGGCATTGTCGAACTTAGCCAAAACTGAAGACCAAATTTGAAACATATTCCGGCATACATTATTCATTAGACAGCAACGCCGGAAAACAAGGTGTCGGCACTGTCGTAATTTATTGTCCCAAGCCGGTACACGCTACCGGCATTCCAATTAATTTATATGTAATGCCGGTATTTAGCTCTGAAAAACATTTATTCCTGTATGTTTTTTTGTAGGTACCGGCATTGTAAATTTGAAACTCAACAACGCTGGTTCCACTGCCGGCATTCTCGAAATTGATGGTACCACGCCGGTAACTGGTTCCGGCGTTGATGGTTATTAATTTTCCATGCCGGTTTTTGGGTTTACATGGAAATGTTTCCTGTATGTTTTTCATGCAGTTCCGGCATGGTAACCTATCAATGAACCCATGTCGGTTTAATATTCCGTAGTATATTCCTTGGTAGGTAAAAAAGCTAACTACATACCGGCATAGTTTTTGGTAGAATACTATGCCAGATCAATATTCAAATTGGGGGATATCGCTTTACCGGCATGGTCGTAGTATGCATACCATGCCGGCACCGAGGTTTTACAGTTGAAAAAATGGCGGGTTTAAAGAAAAAAATCGATTTTTCAACCTCCTAGCAGCTTTACCTGTGTATTGGGGATACTTGCATGTTGTGCAAGTTTACTTTCTTGTGTAGCTTCTTCGAAAAACTCTCCATACTCGTCAAAATCATCATTCAAGGGTGTTAACAAAGAGTTGCAATTGAGAGTTGTTGTCGTTAGCTCCTTGTTGTAGTAGAGCTAAAGATTCAACAGCTGCAATTCTCTCCTCACAATCATCTTCCATTTTCACAAAAAAAATTCCACTCAAAAATATTTTTCCCTCCTTCTACTCTCACCTCACCCAAATTCAAATAAAACACACACTAATCATTTATCAAAAATCTTAATATTTTATTAATTATTATTAATCACTAATCCTGATTAGTGAGGGGTAGGTTAGGTAATACGTAAAATACTTAGATAAGGGGTGACCCCGAATTGATATCTGGAACCAGTTTTTGTCCTTTTCTTATATCCCCCAATTCTTTTTTTATCCCCCAATTAATGGTTCTAAATTTTACCAAACAATGCCTTAATATTCATTAATTTTTATATCAAAATATATAATATCTTTCTCTCACGACTATCTTCTTTATCTTTGTGTGTCTGGTTTCCGAGTTGTTCATCATCCTTATCCTCTTCGTTAATTAAACATATCCTAGAGTATAAATAACCAGTTTTACATGTTTATAAATTTTCCATCAATCAGAGTGGATTACAAAGATAACATATATGTCAATTAGAGATTTGCCGACGAATCTAACACAAATTTTTGATCAGGCTTGGACTGACTCTTAAAACATTAAATAACACGATTTTAGTTTATGCTCTTTTCATTAAATAACACGATTTTATTTTATGCTCTTTCCTTTTTTATTATAAATTTCAGTGTTCAATAAATTTTGTGATATTCCCGTTATAATGAGTTCATGGAAGATACAGGGTAACAGAAAAGCATGGAAGACGCATAGATTATTGCTTCTACATGATGCCTCGAAGATAACGATCTTTGTTTTTACATCTCCTAAGTTCATGATTTTGTTGATCTCTTATGTGTTATGAGGGAAATTTTCCATCCATTGATTACATCATCACTCCCATGTTAAAAAGAGCACATGAATTGCAATCCTCTTAATCGTTTTTCTTTGAGGTCAGAGAAGGAGAAAAAAAAAGAGAGACAATAGCTTTGGAAATTGTGTTTTTAATTTTCTTAACAAAATTCTGAAAGAAAATTAATTTTCCAAAAGAGTAGAAACTTCATTTTAAGTCTTACCAACGAGGAAGGGAGGAATGTGCACCCGCTCTACTGTGGGTGCTCTATTTCTCTCTCTTATAACGGCCACTCATTCTTTACATCTCAATACAACTATAAAATTTGCCTCCAATACAACAATTCTTATAACAACCTTCATGTCTTTAAAAAGAATATAATGGGATCCTTTTTTTTCTATTGTAAATTCATGTGGAAGTCAAAATAACTACAGTAAAATCCATAATCATAACCTTATGATCACATATAACAACTTCAACCCCTTCTTTCCAAAAAAAAGAATTTCGCTTTAGTCAAGAATACAAAGCACAATTTGGATAACTTAGCATGTGTAAGTGGTGATCCATATTTGTCTAGGAAAAAAATAAATCAACGGCCGTGGTTTGTTCAACTTAAATATTATTATAAATGTTTCATTAATTAACGTTGTCTCATTAGTTGTTCATAATGAGTGGTTTATTAATTTTTTTCATTTCCCTTAATTAATTTAATAATGCATATTGTTTTATTAATTGGTGTTGTCTCATTAATTATTCATAATAATTGATTTCTTAATTTTTTTATTTCCCTAACTTAATCTAATAAATACATATTTCGGTAATAAATAATATATACAATAGTAATTATATCAATGAAAATAATTCGTGGTAGTGGAATAAGTAGGGGTGGTAGAAATGGTGGCGGGTGTTAGTGAGTGGTGGATGCAGTCGAGTGGTGTTGGAGGTAACATTTGTGTTGGTGGAAGAAATGGTGGAAATGGTGGTTTTTATGATGGTGGATATGGGTGAGTAGTAGTCGACGATATTAGTTACGTGTTTTTACAACATGAATAACATTGTATTGCGAAAGATGTAATCGTTTGTTTTTAGCACGATTGACTAAGAGAGATACCAAAAATTTCAAGGATATTAACAGATCATATAATAAATAATAATCATGAACGTTGGATCACCCAAATAGTACCCTTGCTATCTTTAGTACCTGATCGAATAAATTTTTGTTGTTACTGTTAAAAAAAATTGATTACAATATAAAGAGAACATAATAAGAAAATATATAACAAATTAATTGACAACTTAAGTTTGTTCAATCTAAATTTTACACATGGTGTTGGTGATTAAAATTGAAAGTAAGCCTAACAGCCTACGAGAGGTAAGCGAAGCTGGTGATGGTGAAATGAGTGGTAGCACGTGGTTTTTGGTAGTAGATTATGTTAGTTACGTTTTTCTACAGAATGAGTAACTTTATAAAGTTAAAAATGTGGTTGATCGTCCTAATAATAAAAAATAAACTTGGTTCAAATACATGAATACTAAAAAAAATACCGGAATATCACGTTATATAATAGCTACATATGAGCGACATAATTAAGTCACAAAAAATTACATATTATTAAGTTGTACCATTACGGCACAAATAATACCTTAGCTAGGTCATCTTTTTTCCATATTTATTTGTTATGTATTACAAAATGAAGCTTGACTAAATTAGGCAAGATAAAGAACGGTCTTGTGGTCGATTCGATGAATAAACGCTTTAATTGACAAATAATATATTAGATATTTTCCTCTTCTCACCTCAAAATTCAAAATCAAAACGGAGAAAATTTGATGGGATGAAAATAACAAACCTATCTTCCCATAAAACTGAACAATTGATTCTCTCTCTCGCACACAAAATCTAATTCCCCAGTTTTGAATAAACAAAAATCAGAAATAAAGTTGGGAAGGAGAGAGAGGAAAACTACAAAAACATATGTCTGCTCAATCTTTTATCCATGTTATTTCAATCTTCTTCCACCTAAACATATATCTCTGACCAATCAAACTACTCTGAGACAACAACTTTTAAGAAAACACTTTATATATATATATTGCATCATGTATGAATTTTAGGGGTTCAGTCATTTTATTGAATTTCATTTGTCGTGTATTTAACTGAAAGTATACAATTCCAAAAATAGGCTAATTGATTAAAACAATATCATTGTTAAAAATTGAGGGGTGTTTGTAGTTTTTCATTTGCCAGATTATGAAATTTGGCTATTGAAGGGCGCTGGATTTTGGGTTGCAATATATTCAGAACTGTTTGGTCTAGAAAGGTGAGAATTTCTTAAGTAACAATATTTCCTTCCTATCATGCTTAAACTTTAGTGGGAATATCATTTTTGTTTTATCTTGATAGAGACGTAGAGAAAGACTTTAAAGATTATTCTGTTTACACACTATTATTTGGAAATTGGTTGATGTTTACAAAATGGTAGAGAAAGACTTTAAAGATTATTCTGTCTACACACTATTATTTGGAAATTGGTTGATGTTTACAAAATAATCGCGCGTGTACAGACACGCACGGATATCTAGCTAGGGTATCTGACATCATCGAATAGGAATTAACATTAAAGTAGGTGTTCCACATTGTTGTATATTTCCCTTTCGTAGTTGCTCTTATTGCTTAGTCGAGAATAAAATATAATTGTAGATAAACTTCATTGCGTTTTTTTTTTCACTTTTCAATTTGGTTGCTTAAGCGTTTTAAGCACTGCAATTTTTTGTTTTTGATATCGAATTCTTTATTTTCATATATATCTGCTATATTTCAGTATTTGGTGCTCCAGAATTGTTTTCTAGATTGAAAGCTAAATTGACTCTTCCAATTATATCAATTTTATTGGTTCTACAGGGGTTTGGGAAAACTCGAATAGATTTAGTGTGGCTCTAAATGGTAGCAATTTTATTGGTCTTCTTTAATAACCTAATGATTTTCTCATGATCAACCCATTCAATTATTGTTACCTTTTGTTTAGGAAATCAATATGTACGGTATAGGCTTTTCCACAATTTTGAAATGACTTTTGAATTATGTCCACCTAGGAAAACACAAAAAACAAGAATGAAAATTAAAGCAAAAAATGATGTATGACACAATTAATTACCACCAATGCCATTAAAAGATTTCTTGATCTTTAACACTCATCCAACACAATTTTTTCATGTACTGTATATATTTCAGTCACTTGAGGTTTCTGTATGATTTTTAAGAAACACAATATCTCTTACACATATTTCTCCTATATTATATCGAATTATGATCATACTATTTGTTGGAGAGATGGTTTTAAAAAAAAAGGAATAACTCTAATCCAGAAACCATGAGTAAGCATAGATAACAACTTCATACTCAGTAAGGTTATATATTTTGTGTTGGATGAGAGAAGCAATATCTGAAATGCGAAAGGGATAAGTCTGTTTTAGCAATCGACCTTTAAGAATAGAGAATTCTTTTTTGTGAGAGACAAGAACCATGAGCACCACATTGATTAGGTTCATTAACAATGTAACTAAAAATGGGAACTTATACGCAGATACTGATATTTTAATTTAGCGTAAAATCATTGTAAATACTTTGATTTTCTTTCCCAATTTTCTACTTTGCAAAGTATCATAATGAAGTGTCTATCTTCTCCACTATTTTCATATTCAGTAGTAGCATCACAAAGATTTGATTACAATGTAAAAACCGATGGCCAGAGTAAGAAAGTTACTTCCACGTAAAACTTTCCATTTTTTTGAGCATAAAATTGTGAATTTCAGTTTCCAAAACCAATATTTCCCATACGAGAAATTATATACATTAAACGGGTTAGGCGCACTTATTCATCAGTTATTGATCCTTTTAGTGTATTATATTTTTATATTTTTGAATTGCATTTGACAATTAGATAAACATGTAATACTAATCAATCATTAATTAATCGCGATATTTTTCATTGTAGTATGCATAGTGAAAAAATATTAAAACTGTCCTATTTAGACGTTAGGGGTCTCCACAAGCGAATTTCACAACCAACTTCTACCACCTTTCAGTTATATGGTGTGAAATTTTTGTGGCCTAATGTGGAAGTTCATAGATGAATTGAGTTACTTTTTCGACATAACATAAATGGCTTAAACTAGGTTTTGGTTAAGTACTATTGATTCAAGCGTCGGAATGCTCTTTTTTTCGGGCATCGTTTAAAAATTCAGGAGGATTTAACTAGAATTCCAGTACTATCGGTAAATAATCTAACATAATTATCTGGAATTTTGTATAACGCCCGTGCCGTAAGACCTAGTTCAATTACATAACAAAATATGTGAATAGTAAGACAAAAAAATTGGTCTTTGAAGCTTTTTGCGTGTAATATGGTAGTTACGAACAATCACACCTTTCAATGTAAGTCGGCTCATTTCCATGCCACTGAATCTATCTCATCTCTTGCTGATTTATATAGCTTGAGCTTTTTAGCAATTCCTTCCCTTTTCTCCATGAGCTGGGGGTCTTCGTCTAACATTGCACCAAGTTGTTTTTTCTGTACACAAGGGGCAAAATGAATCATAAAGTTCATTTCCTAAAAATATATTTTGCAACTTATCTTATAAGCATTAAACTATTTTGTTTCTAGTAAGACTTGGAAGATTCTCATATAAACTCACCCATATCTTGAACCTATGCAAAGTCAGTTTCTATTGCTCTAAAACATGTGCAGGGTCTAATTCATCCTACAATACAAGTATATGGTTGATCTATTTCAATGTTTCCAAAAGATACAGAAACTAAAATTCAGCAATTATACCTCCCTCTTCCCAATTTGAGTATAAAAGTAATTGAGCAATGAACGTTTGGCTTCTCGGACTTGACAGTAAACAACAGCCTTCGGGATGGAGTGTTTCAGTGTATCACAAACCATGCCAATATATGCCGACACATTTGATCCTGAAAATCAAATTATTTAAAGTAGATTATATAGATCAGTAAGAGAGATAAAATAGAGAGAACATTATTTCAAATTCGTTTGGGTAAAAAGAGAATCTCGTCATACCAATTCTTCGAAGGTGGTTCTCCGAGTACCGGTCGCTAGTTGGGGCAGTATTGGGAGTTGGTCCGCCTTTCTCTGGTTCCATAGGGAGCTTCCGGAAAAATTCAACAGTCAAGTAACTCGATTCCATTTCCACCAACCGCAAAACTGTTTTCCGGCTATCATCTCGAAATCTTTCCAAAGCTTCATTAGCAGCTGCTGCTATATCAGATTGAAGTGTTGGGAACCGCTTCAACTCCTGGAAATGTAAACCAGCAGATGTAGCGATAAAAAGGAAACAAATTACCTAGTACTTAGTAATCAGTAATCACATTTAAAAGGAAAGCACAGTTTGGTAATATTCAAGAAAAAGAAAAAAAAAAGTTGAGCCTGCAAATATGGCATGGTACAAGAGGATTCTGCAAGCACCATAAAGATGTTGATTCAAGAGTAATTTTGAAAAGAGTTATTAAACATATCAAGGTTTGTCGAGCAATTCTGTCACTCAACATAACCAATCCACATAAACACAACACAGACAACTGAAACCAACACCATTGGCCCTATTCAAGTTTATGGACCTAACTGGTGCACCTGAGCCAAAAAACCATGTAAACAAAAATTTAAATAAACAAAATCACAATAAAGCTATTACTTGACATGTCACGAGGTACTTCCCAAAAAAAGAAATGCTAGGGTTTAAAGACTAACATGCTTTCTTAACTTTCAGCATATAAATAGCCCTTCAGCATACAGTTAGGATTTTAGAAAACCCTGAAGTTTTCTCCTTCATTAAGACCAGTAACACACGCCAGGATTAACTGGGATCCAATGCTCACATAATTCAAGTTGGAATGAGAGTATTTTTTTTATCTTACGAGAGAGTCAATCATCAAAATATTTGAAGAGAAGTGCCTGATGTTTTCCTTCTTTCTGAAACACATAGCACGTTTAAGGTCCCAATTGGTGTCCTGCTAATGTTACATCATGCAAGTACCAGAAAAGCCTGAACTACGAGTGGGATTTCAGAGAAATAACTTGGTGTGCTTTCAAAATGAATATAATGAGTCCACAAATAAGAGATAAAAAAGGCTATGAACATTCAAAATTATTTAGATGTTTTCACTCTTATTTAAAGACAAATAGAAAATCAGCATAAATCACCCAAAACCATTGAAGGTTGTGACATTCTGATAGCTGCATCATGCAAGCAGGGATAAAGAACTGCAAATTTGAAGTCTATATAGCACTCCGACCAGCTACAACCTCTATTATAACATCAGAAGTATACCAGGTTGCAAGAGCGCTAATTAACCCCATACAAAGATAAGACGAAAGTTATCTTTAGTTATAGATTGCTCACCTGAGTCTCTGCTATAGACTTTCGAACAAGTTCTTTTAAGACAAAGTGAACCTGAAAGAAATAATATACAATGAGTAAAATATAAATAAATAATAACAGCCATTAAATTGACATAACAGACTTATCCTCCGAGGGTAAGGATCATACAGCATAATCATGACATCAAAGAAAATTCGGGACAATGTTTAGATAGGCATGCCTTTATCTATGTAAAAGTTCATCTAAGAATATGATTAAGGATGAAACCAACAAAACTCATCCTGAAATTGAAAATACATATTAAGCTTGCCCAAGCATCATGTTTCACAAAAGTTGAGAGCATATTAACTATCGCAAGATGCCAATTATACACACCATATTAAGGAATCACATTTCTTCATGCATAGACCAGTTTTATGTAACATCGACAGAACATAACACTGAAAGCCTCTTTAATAGTCCATAAAACCTCAACAGAACTAGTATTTATAATAGTAAGTACGAGCATTAAAAACAGGTGCAAAGACAAAAGTATTACTGCGTCGACTGAGGCTTCAGCTGGTCCTTTAAAGAAACTGAGAGAGCCATCAATTAGTCTTCTGTATCCTTGTTCTGGGGCAATTAAATGTGGTTGATAACCATCTGCCTCTGATACGACTTTTCGGACATTCTGTAGAGAAAGATGGCGATCAAAAGGGAGCTTTTTCAGAGCAGCTGGTAATTGGTTGTCAAAAACCAAATATATCCGATCTCCACCAGCTCGCCTAAATCAACAAACTGCGGGTAAGTTACGAGCCTTTCTGAATGAAATCATAAAATGCCTTGGAAAAGATGATACAACATTGAGTCTTTGGGAAAACTTGGAAAACATGCAGTACTTCAGGGAGGCATTATATAATAGGGAGTAATTAATAATTGGTCTGCAGGTGTATGTAACAATTTGGGAGCCTTAGATTTTGAAAAGATTGCATATTACAGATATAAACTACATAGAGAACTCCTTATATAAGTTATTTGAAAAAATACGGCTGTTCAGGCTGAAGGTTATCAACTACAACATCTAACTCCAGGTTGATGACTTGACCTTTAGTGGTTAGATGTTGAAGACCACAATTATCATGAAATCCAATAGTTTGCCAGAGCATCTAATAAAGGCATAAAATTGTTAACCACTCACAGGTTTACTTGAATGCACATAAATAAACAAAGGATAAATAGAAATATTTCAAAAAAAGCTCTCCCCCCTTTTGCATACACAGCTGGGGAAATGGTGGTCTCCTAGGAATAATCTATTCTTACTATCATATATTTGTGGATTAAACGACAACCTAAGAACTAAAACATAAGATTTAAAAACAAATTCACGTCCCAGATATTCAATACATGTAAAAAGAATTTAATGGATTACCCTCCATCAAGGTGTTCTCTAAAAACACGGTCAAATGCACGGCACATTTCTAAAATTGTGTACAGCTGAGCCTGAAGAAAGAAAGACAAAATCTTAGTGAAAAAATCAGACAAAAACAAGCAGTTTTAATATACAAATACAAATTATCATCCAGAACATCCTTAAGTCATACCCCTGCATCTACTCCAATAGGCCTACCGAGACGGTCCAGCTCTGATTCAAGCTCATCAATTGTTTTATTAATTAAAGCAATGATACTTGGTATCCGCTGCCTGATCACAACCTCCAGATGCTGATAAAAAACACCTTATGTTATTGCGTGGATTATATATTTCAATATCCATAAGTGATGGACAGAGAAACCAAAAGGGGCTAGCTGAGTATACCTTAGATAGAAGTTTCGCTAGATACTCTGAGCCCATTTTATTTGCCAGGTGACCATAATCAGGGCTACTTTCGAAGTATTCTTGTTCCCTACGTCGAGCAGCAACCATGTCAACATTCTTATTGATATCAGCTTGTGAACGGTTAACAATTCCAACCCAAGGATGTTGCAGCCTAAGAGATCTTCCTTCAAGAACCTAGAATAGTCATAAACAACATTTTTTGATGCTTTAGAATTTGTACTTGATTAAGAGAAGTATCAAAAACTAATCCAGCAACTAACTGTTAAACAAAAAGGTGAACCTACATCAAGAGCATTGGTACCCTTGTCCATAAGATCTAGCTTTGTTAACACCCCAAACGTCCTTTCACCTGAAAAGGATATCAAGAAACAACAAACAAGTGAATCTTTGAAACAACTAGTTCACTGTGAACCCATATGATTTATGGGAAAAGAGAACCCTTTTCCTCATAACGCAGAAAACAGGATGCAAAAACCACAAAGCTGCACCTGAAGGATCAACTTGTTTTGCAAGCTTTATGGCATCTGAAGTAGCGATATCTTGATTAGCAGGAGAAATGGCCAATATAATGCAATTAGGCTACAAAATCAAACCAAGCAACTATTAGAGGGAGGGAGGGAGTTCAGGGGCGAATCCAAAGGACCCCATCGGCCCCGTAATGTTTTAAAATTATTAGCCACCCATGTATTTGACTATTTTCTAATATTTTAGTGCTAAAATTACCCATTTTGCCCCCCACAAAATTTTTAATATAAGAAGATATCCACATGTTTTCCGTATATTCATTGTGTGGTTTCAGAAATAACTCTAGCATACTTTCGATATCCCATATCCAACATACCTAAAATTAAGGAGATATATAATGATATACATTTTTTTACGTGTTTTATCGATCTTATTCAGGCATCTGCATATTTTCTCTATTTTTCTATCAATTTTATTCAGTTATCTGCACATTTTCTCTACTTTCTACCTGGACGAACATGTACTTTGACTTAGTTTTATATTAGTGTGTCTACTATTGCATTTTAGTTATGATCTTCAACAAGTATGCCCCCATTGAACTGTTGTTCTGGCTTCGCTACTGAGAGTGTTAATGTAAAAATGTTTATCTAGATTCTCGATTAATTGGCGAAATGTGCCAGATAAACCAATTACTCAGACGGGCATGACCTAAATGGATCATAATTTCAAGATTTTGATAGAATATAACTTCAATTCTCTGTATGCAGATGATAAAGTACGATCACCTTTTCAGTGTGTTCTGAAAAAAATAAGAATAACTTACCTTCTCAACATAAGAGCGGACCATGTTATCAATATCCTCAACAATGCTTTCATGTTGTCCCTCTAAATAGGACAAAATTATTATCAGTTATTTACTTTAACATAAGTATGATACATTCATCAACTTACGCGAAAAATAAGATGAAAATATAGAGAAATTACCTACGGCAACCTTTGTCATCCCAGGAAGATCTATTAGTGTCAAGTTGACCACTGCAAGAAAAAGAAACTGTATCATTGAGCATGCAGATAAACCATGGTCTTCAACTTTGCATCCCAAGATTTGTACAGCTAACACTAATCCTACATCTTCATGCAACTCTAATGCAAACTATATAAACTAATAGAAAGCTAAAAACAATCAATAAACATATAATTGGAAAATTATAATAACTTAAACGAAGGTTTTCCTTTTCTTCATTACCTTTCTCCACGATTTTGTATAATGAATATCTTAAAGAAGCTATACTAGCGCTAAAACGAAAATTTCCCTTTCTTTTCTTTTATCTTAATTTGCAAGCAAGTTGAACAAGGGAGGTCTTAACAAATCAAAATGTTTAACCCATGAGTCCCTAATATATAAAGTAAAACTGAAGTACCCACATCTTCTACTACTTAAGATCAAAGTATCACTAAATGTCCCAATATCCAGTGGTTCAGTCCATCTCCCACTGAGTTCACATGGGAATTCCACAAAGGTGACATTCTCACTTTGAAGGGTAGATGGATATTGTGGAAAACTACAATTACCCTACCATGGTGTTGATACGCATGTGGCATGTGGTTAATATAAGGACAATAATTTCATTGTTGCCTTATAATATATGGGTGCAATGGGGAAAAGTAGCAAAATGGGTGGATGCCATGAAATGGACTGCTAGAATAAGCCATTTTGGAGGCATTTCCAAGGCACATCATAATAGTAGCTACATACATTTTTCCATATGCAACACCCTGAAAGATCTCGCTGTGGTTCTCTAGTTGATCAACTAATATGAGAAATTAGACAAACCAAACCTAATACGATTTTGATCACATAGTTTCCAAGGGTATAGCCGTATAGGTGCAAGTAACTTTCCACTTTTCAAACACATGGAACAGTATGTATTTCAGTTTTTGGTACTGTCTTTAGTGATTGGTAAGAGCCCTGACAGGGCATTCAAGGACTGGCAATTTACATTCTTTAAGAAGCCTCTTGCTTTCACTCTTGGTCGAGCCATTTAAAAAGAAAGAATAATTTAGGCCAAAACAGAAAAATGACAATGGTGATAACATAAGGTTAGAGGGATAAGTGTTTAGGAATTCAAGATTCTCACTCTTACAATTACCTCATTTCTCTTACGATAGTGGTTGAATTTCCTTTTTATTAGTATGTACTGTTTTCAATGAGTCCAGCAAGGAAACTAAAATATTACTGCTTATAGGACCACAAATTATCCTCATAGTTCCTTTTGTCTTTGCTAAGTTATTCCTAATGGTGTTTTGTTACTTGATATTTAAGTATGTGCTAGGCAAACATTATCTTTAAGAATACCATAGCTGTGGTTCGAGATGGTCAACAGTTTAACACTAGTGGTCTAACAAAATGCAATAAATCAGTGTCACTAAAGTTAGATTTTACTTACAGTCAGAAAAGACAACAAAACAATAAGCAGAAAGGTAGAGGCATTAGATACAAACCATTTGGTGAATAGATGCTGAGATGAATTGGAATGTTAGAGATCTGCTTTGATTTTCCAGTAATACGATCAGTCTCATCCGAGATCTCCCTACGCACGGCGGCTTCACAAGCAAGAAGGAACACTCATTGCTTAATAAAACACTACTAGTCAAATAGCCATAAAATAAGCAAGTAGCCTGAGAGCAAAAACCGTATTACAATGTTTTGACAAATTGAAATGCTTGAAAGTAACGCAGCAATCATCAGATGAATACAATAATGCGTTTAAGTATCTCAAGTCGAATTCATAATCCATGCATTTCTGAAGGTTAAAGTAGCTTCTGGAGTAATCTTAATAATAGGTCTACAGAGTTCTCTCACTCTCACTAAGAAAACTCATCTAAAGGACTCTCATCAGTATTCCTCTGGAATATCCACTATCCATATGCTGCAGGAGCTAAGGCTTGACAATTGATTGATCTACCTAACAAGCTAAATGTGTTCTAAAAGGGTATAGGACTTCCATTAAAAAAATAATTTTTGCTTGATTGTTACATCAGCTGTCGAAACTATTGTACTGCAAATAACCTACATTTTCTTTTATATGCACCAGCTCAGATTTATTGTCTGTTTAATCTGTAACATGCATTGAGACCCTTCAATATTAGTTAATCCTTATGAGGGAGAGATATAAAACGGTCAAAAGCAAGCGAATTCATAATGCTAAATTCCAAATGCAATATTTAAAATCTAATTCACTACTTGCAATCAAGTTGAGATCTCAAGCCTTGATTCAGTAACCTGTAATTGACCATGAATACTACATGTAAATCAAAATCATCGATACTGCTAATTGAAATGAAACGTCTAATGCCTTACCAAAATCAGTGAACTTCTTCCTAGGCGCGTGAAGAAACTCAGCATATTCCGTCTGCCCTTTATCTAGCTTGTGTAGTTGCAATACCAAAGGTCGCCTCGTCACAATACCTAGATATTTAAAATTTTAGATCAAAATGGCAAGATACACAAACTTTATAACAAATTCAACAAAACAGTGTGACCTTGAGCTACATTTCTAAATCACAACCCGAATCTGATATTCTCTTACCTATCAGATTCAAATCAAACCCTAGAAACCTCTAACTTAATCAAAATTCTGAAATACTAGAAATAAAGTATACATACCAGATCCTCGAGGTAAGAAATCCCTTCCAACAATGCTTTCTAACACAGAAGATTTTCCTGAACTCTATTACAAAATAAACAAAAAAAAAAAATCAAGACTAAGCAAAAGAAAAAAGAAAAATCATAAGAAAAAGAAAAAAAGGATGATGAAATTGTAAAAAAACCTGGCCACCAACGACGGCAACAGAAGGAAGAGCTTCCCATAAAGACATTCCTTCACCACCATGATCACCTAATACTGTACAAGCTCTTTGGATTCTATTCACCAATCCAATCAAACTTTCTAAAGATGCCATCAGATTTTATATTAAGATCTCTGAATCTAAAAAAATCAGAATATGAATCTCAGATTGATTGAATGAAATGTTGATCTAATTCGAGCAAATAAAATCGAGAAGTTAATGTATAATCGATTTAGCAGATCTAAAAAATGAAATAATACGAACTCTTTTTGTATTTAGTTTTTACATGGGAGAGAGAGAAGAGAGAAAATGAAAAACAAATTATGCAGTAAAAAGCAACGAAATATTAAAAAAAAAACGGTTGATACTTGAGACAGTATTTTAATTTATTTTTTAAACGACTTTAGATGTATTTTGATACAGCTCCTTTTGTTGTCTATTTATCTACTAAAAGGTACATGATAAATTTGTTGGTGAGTTTGGTAGTGCGTCTCTCTTCAACTGTAGTAAAAGGAAATTTTTATACTGCAAAACAGCTTCTTAGGTAAGAAATCAGATTTTGTTTAAGAATTATGATCCGCCCTCCCATTTGGTATTGGCAAATTTATTGGTGCTTTTGGCGGTCTGTGTATTTTCACTATTTGTAGTTGGTTGTTAGGCTGTTTAACTATATGGATTAGGCATTTATCGATGTATTACAATGATAACGTCACTGGGTGATAATATAAATATCCTATACAAGAAAATATGTTAGTACCAAATTTGTTAGCCATCACAAGAAAATAAAAATGGTACAAGATAGTAGTATCCTATAGAGAACTGCAAAACAACCTAGTGAGGGGAAATGGAGAATTGGAACTAGCATGGCTTGGATTCGGAACATGTGCATTTCCAAGTAAGTATAATACAAGGCTGTGATCTAAAATTTGAAAATCAGGTCTTATAGCAAATTTATAGAGAATGGTATATATATATTGGGGCCGATTGGATAGACAAAATTGATTAAAAGAATAAGCTAACAAGCGTAGGATGATCTTCAATACCTTTTTTTCAGTAGTACCCAATGTGATCATCTTCAGTATCAGTATGGAATCGGGCAGAACAGTCACTTGTAATGTGCCTTTTCTACAGCTGTAATATTCTTGAGAAATCGACCATTCTATTTTACACTATTTTTTCACCTGGCACCACAAAGATTTGAACACTCAAATAACCCATCTCTCGGTGAGTTTTATAACAATATGCTCACGCATGTTCCACAACAATGCAGTGTAATTAGGACGGGATGTGGCTTCAAGTTATTTAGAAGGATAGCTTTATTAGTCATTAGATCACTCATGCATATTTTTTTATGCATGATGAAATTAGATACCCCTTCCCACATGCACATTCCTCTTACAGAAAGTAAACACAAGTATGGGTCATCAACGCGTTGTCACCACTGCTCGACTACCTTCGCATGATTCGTAGTCCATAATGGTTGATTAACAAGCATCAAACTAGTACATACTACCTTCGTCTCATATAAAGGTGGAGCTTGGAGGAATTATCTTGATTTTTTAAATATCTATTTAATTTCATATTTAAACCTTTATCTCATAATTAACACAATTATCCACGTCTAATAAATAAGAGCATGTGTTGAAGGAAAAAACCATATTGGAATTATAGTCTTGCATGTCTAACGTGAATACACAAATTTAAAACTATGTCTTTATATAGGGGGCGGAGGGAGTAGTAACTGAACTCCTTGGATCATCTTTTAGCCTCTTTTTTGCATGAAAGAAATGCATACATGTGTACATATCAAAAACCTGGTTGGGAGGCGGATGTAAAGGACGTCATCTAGGGAATCGTGTTACGTAGGTTTTTGCAAGATCCAAGAGACGTAAAGAACCACAACTGAAGCTGAATTTCTCATAGGGTTGTGTTTATGGGTAAAAACGATTTCTGTTGTTTTAGGTAATTTGGGGTGTGTTGATGAAAAACGAATCTAAACCCTAAAAAAATACACTGCATGGGAGTGCTTTTGATTCGAGAGATCAATCTATACAATTCTGGCCTAAACCAAGAAATGGTCGTTCCGGACTTGCTTCGGTCACAAAGTGAAGGAGATGGGGTTGATCTTAGGGAGGGAAGCGAAGAAGGTGTTGAGATTGTGAAGGTGTGGCTATTTATGACTTGTATCAGAATATCGAACTGGCTTGCAAGAATGTAAGCAATCAACTCTGGTGTTTTCTGGATACTGATGACAACACTTGTTTTTTTGTGCTTGTCTGTCTCGTTTGGAAATAGGTGATGGACCTATTTATACAAGTCATTGAGCGCAACCTCTCATCTCGTAGGAAGTGGAGGAGGTGAAGTGATGGAGTAGTGGGGTCGTGTGGGAGTTGTGATTGTCACACGGTCACATCTTTGCCCACTTCCCTCATCACTGCTAACTATCCACCTTTTCCTGACACGTTCTTGTAATGGCGCGTTGCACGCTGCACGCTATAAACCTCCATACCAATACCCCAGTAAGTATCCCCCAGTTTGTGACATGTTTGATGTCTCGAATGAGTGGATCGTGGGACCCAATGTAGGAAGTAGCATGTAATGCTAAAATAACTAAGGATTTGATATTTATGAAATATCGTGTATGCTCAATGCATGTAATGCATCACAGACAATCAGCATGTATGAAGCATCGATGTTTTACAGCCTGACCGAATAAGTTGCGAACCAAGCGTCTTAAAATAGCATCACTTCCAACCATCTTCGAGTGATCGTTTGGAGGTTGCATGGGCGAGCTATCTCCTGGCCGATCACTCCCTGTGGAAGAGGGGTGGGCGGTGATCATCGGGATGCCTCACTGGTCGTCTAGCTTTCAACCTAGGTTGTCCGACCAAGATAGCAAAGTTACACGAACGAGATGGTTTAAGACCCTCATCTGCGACCGTTGATGGATTTTAGGGTTTTAGGAGGTGTGTGAGCATCACTCCTATGCTTGACCGAATCCGGGCTTGGGTGCAAGTCTTGGTGGGGCCGACCAGGCATGCGTGTAGACGGCCTGCCGGTGTATATCCTCATTCCTCTTTGTCTCATGGAGGTGCGATCTAGGCCACTCAATTTGATTGGCAAAGATGAGTGATCGTGATCGGTTTGCGACAGAAATCCATTGCCGCAAAGGATTTGGAAGCTGCTCGGCACACAACTTTTGAGCGTGTGCTTCGAGGTCGTCGAGTCCTAGTCTGCCTGGGTCGACCATCTCTATGCAAAGGTGGGCCCACAAAGATCATGTTGACATGCTTGGGACCTTTTAAATCTATATCTACACCCTCCATCCAAGCTTACGAATATGGATGGTCGTGATCGAACTGCGACAGTTATGCAGCGCCGCAAACCCTAATTAGGGTTTTGAAAACAGCACGTACACACGATTTTGGCCAAACGGTTTGACAAGTTATGCTCCTCTTTTGGAGGAACCGATCGTGTGGGCCCACGTTGGGCCGACAGTGAACGTGTGTGCACTTCTCTAATGGTCTTAGGCACAATCTAAGTTATCCAAACATGCTGGCGAAGTTGGATGGTTATGATTGTTTTAAGACACTAGTGGAACTTCCGTGACCCTTTAAGCATCACGCTAGCCTCTCTTCGAGCAAACGTTTCTTGCTCTATGGCTAGGCTGTGAGAGAGTCGGTCAGGTAAGTGAGAAGTGTGCCCGCCAATTTGCATGTCAGCACTTCATCGATCGATCGCGGGATGATCCAAGCCGTCCAACTAGGCTGGTGAAGTTGGACGGTCGCGATTTCTTTTGAGACTGTCTTTGACAGCCTTGCTCGCACAAGTCATTCCTATCTATTCCATACAACGCAAACCAGCTGAACCATCCCACTTCAAGGCCGGCGATCGGTGCGTGTTTGGGGGTGTAGCATGCGTTCGACCGGCCAAGGTATAAACGGGCCTGCTGGTGGTCATTGCGGCGATCGCCTGCTCCTGCTAGGCTTTGTCTAGGCTAGTTAAATTATATGTCCAACTTGCGTGGTCGTGATCATTTCTGAGACTGACACGGACAATCCAGATTTCCCTTTAAGGGATTAAACTTGCTCGATCAGGCTAATATAAGCGTACTGATACGAGATTCTCTTTGTCAGAGAATGGTATGGCATGTATGTGTATTTCGTGCATGCCTCATTATTGACACTCGGAGATTCGTGTTACTCTGTTGAGAGTAAACACTCAGTCGTCATGCCGCGTCAATAATGAGGGTCCTGCTGAGAACAACACAGGAAATACAAGGAAACTCGTGCATTAATTGATAATGCTATAAATTCACAAAATATTTGGGATGGTTGCCACATGCACCATTCTGGGTGAATTTTGTATATTTATTGTATTGCTTCGAATAAAGCGAAGAGGTACTCATCACTTATCAAACGGCTTTACCCTTTGCAGGATGTCAGCGCATTAGATTTGGTTTTACAATTTTAGCCCTGAACTAAAATCCACCATTAACAGGTTGATTCGGTCTCAACTACATTATAACATGAAGTCTGATGGTAGGCTAGTATTTATAACAGCTTAATACAGGATGGTGTTCAAAAATGGACGTTTTCCTAATTACCAAAATTTCTGGTGTCTTGTGTTATTTCTTTTCCGCAATATATTATTTATATTTATTTTTACAATAGGAATATCACAAGTAGGATGTTAAACAACATAGAAAGTTTTTAATCTCAAACTGTACATAACCTACAAGAACCGCTATTATGATATCATGTCTTGATAAAATAGATTACAAGACATTTTCTTGTTAAAATTCGATTCTTATACAGTTCAGGTACGTACTAGGGTGATTTTTGAGATCGTCTAAGTAAACTTGTACACAAATCAGGTACAAGGATCTTTACTGTCGATCAATACTTACTGATTGTAACAAGTTTATCCATCCAGGTTTCCGAACAAAAAAGTTGGTGGTATACTTGGTACCCTCTCCTTTTCAGTTGTGCCTTAGAGAACCAAAGTAATTTGTTTTGGATTCAACGACTAACATGTTATTGAATCTAGAAACATTGTACGGGGCTAAAAACATGGTGTAGATCGGATCCTATAGAAACCAATTGTCTTCCTTAAAGTGCATTATCGAACCATTATTTACTTTGTATTGAATCTCTGGTAAGAAGAAAGATACAGTTGCATTATACCTTTCAAAGTTGAATTGACGTAAAATCCATGAGGAACCTTAGAAAACTAAACCATATAACCCCCACCATATTTCTCTTTTATATTAATATTTTTCTTTAAAAAAATATCTTCTCAAGCATATGTCTACAACGATTCGTTGATTTTAGAATCATTCGTATTCTTCGGGCTCTTACAACAAGTCCACCATGTTTTTTCTTCCAACAAATAACATTGATTTGAATGCAATTTTATTTTATTGTTTTAATCATGCCACAAAAATTGCGAGTAAATTTTTCTTGATTATTAGCGACAGAGATTGGCATGTCAAAAAGAGACATATAATACAGTGGTAAAATTAAAAGCATACTATTGATGAGAGTTATTTTACATTCCCTTGACAATAAGGGTTGTATCCTACCTGCAAGCGTCTTATTGAATCTGTCAGCAATTTTTTCTCACCTTGTTACCCCTTATACTTATCACCTAAGGGTAACCCTAAACAAATGGTACGAAAACTACCTTGATAACAACCCATTTAAGGAGGAAAAAATGTCACTAAAATCACCTACATCACCACCTCTGTAATTATAATTCTTGTTGAATTTGTAAACCATAACATGACCGAAAGAAAGAAGAAAAAGCCTGAGGAATTTAAATTTCTCAGTACTAGCACCCAACTTAATAGCAACCTGAAAACCACTGTAATGCCCAGGTATTGAGCTTGCTCATGAGTTTAGTCAAAGCTTCACCCGCCACTAAAAACAACAAAAGGGACAATAGATCAACTTGTGGAATACTTTTTTTTACTTCTTAAATACCCTTTCCGAACTTCCGTTGGAAATACTTCAATTAAGAAGGACCAACTAACTTGATTAAAATCCTTTGCAAAGATAACCAGGTGTTCCACATCTCAACCTAGAATTAATCAATTTATTGGAAATTAATGCACAATTTAAAAAAAAAAAAATTGATGCTTGATGAGAGGGGTTACTGCGAGGAATGAAAAATTTAAACCTCTTTTGGAAGCACTTTAGCAATAATCTTATATATAAACCCTAATAGGCCTCAAATCCTTAATATCTTTCATTGTTTCTTAGGAATCAAAGCTATGAAGTACTCCCCTTGTACCACCTATAAGAGCGAAGTCTAAAATTTTGTTTGTTCCGCAAGGTAAGCGAAATGTTTTTTCTACACATATACTTATTTGTTATACATGAATAATTGTGTTGTGAATATCACAAAAATTAAAATAGGAAAATCAACGAATATTTATATAAAATAAAGAAAACTTCTTCATAAGAGATTTCACAAACTCTGCCTTGATACGTAAGAAAAGGGAAATATTTTTTAACTCTCAAATCAAGAAAACCTTCCACGTGTAATTTACTAAACACAACTAATAAATTATTTTTCAAAATCTTCCAACAAAACTGAAAGAAAATAACCGAAAAAATGTCTATGTCTGGAGTTTTATCTATTCACAATAACTTAATAACACTAAAAAATTCTTCTTCATCATAGATCTTGCATGCCAAGAAAGTGTATCCCTTGGAATAATGTCAAGGACTAAACCCTCCATAATTTGCCTAGTTGTAGAATTTTCCTGGTAAATCTTCTTAAAAATATTAACAATATCTACTTTAAATTCCGAAAAATCATTCATCATATCCTTTTACCAATGTAATTTACTCGTTTTTTCTTCTTTTTTTTGTCGCGAGCCAATAAAAATATTCGGTGTTATTGTCATTACACTTGAAAATTGAGACTTCGTTTTTCTCCTTCATTTTTAGCTTAAAGAATAATCAACCTACAGTAGTTTTGCCTATTTCTAAAATTGTCATTCCATTCAAATTATGTGGGCCCATTATTAGCATCTTCAAGCAAATATAAGTAGTTTTCGGTAGACGAAATAATAAAAAGAAATTGTGTTGTGATGTCACATCAGATTGAGCAAAAGAATTGATAGAAATATCTTGATTCTCACGAATCAAGCCGTCTGGTTCAGAACGCAGCCATAAATCGAATTAACGATCAGAAAATGTATTTTCATAAATTGGATAAGAGTTTCATTACAGATACATGAGTATATAAGCTAGGTCACTCTCTCACTATCTGACGACTAGTAACACTCCAGGTGGGTTAATCTAAACCAACCATTACATACTACTAACGACAGGCGCTATAATTATATGGGCACCCCCTAACTAACTACTACTGGCACACAACTTGATAGCCCCTACCTCCTACACTGTGACATTCCACTCTCCTTGAAAACATCCTTGTCCTCAAGGATGGGAGTTGAGTGAAGTACCAAAAGTTGGGGAGACCGCGCCTGCTGTATCTGGAGAAGCACCAAATGTGTCTGTAGTCGATAGATTCCCTCCACCGGTGGTCGTCGTAGCCCCCTGGAATACACATGAGAAGCACAGTAACAAAAATGCTAATGAATACACATGTGAGGCTCGTACACACTTCCAAGACCAGGCCCAATAACCAACTGTCTCCTTCATGCATGTGTTCTCCGCAAAACCAACCAGTGGACCTGACATTTTTGTCATTTTCCTAAGGCAAACATGTGGTGTAGCTTCATAATGTCCTGCGTGGCATGCAACCCTAGGTACAGTCATTAAAACTATAACAGTAGTTAGAAACCCATTGCACTGGGAAGTAAGAACTGCGAAAATGATTTTCCGGCGAAGTGCACAGTTCATAAATGGTCTCAGTTCCCCCTTACGGTGAACATGCAACCAGTGAACCTGCCATTCTTGTGCGTGATTCCCTACGGTGAACATGCTCCTTATTTTCATTTCGACCAGCGTGAGAGACTGGGATGAGTACCACTAGCAGGAAAACAACTCCAGCAGGCAGTCGTCTTCTATTTGTAGCTCTCAGAAGTTGACTACGAATGTAACCTTTGGCAAGCGACACTGTAACCTGCAACTGCTTGAGAAACTCAATAGATCTCGTCATCGCAGTAGTGATACTGTGAAAACTATGAAAACAGAAAGTACAGCGACAAGGGGACTTGGTGTATACCCATTTAAACTCCAACCATCCCCATGAGTACTCATCAGTGCACAATAGAATGGAGCATCAGGATGTGCTGCAATCTTCCACCTCAAAGACTTTTCCAACTCAATTGTTAGTTGAATGTTCACCTTATAAGTCTTCAGATGGTTATGAGTTGCCCTTACCAAGATGAACTTTGCCCAGTAACAGTCCTTTGTCAGCACAACATGCAGGTTAGCAAACAGTTCAGGTGCCTTCTCAGTGAGCTGCACTTTTCCTCTATCAAACACTAACCAACAACAACCCAAAGTACCAGTACCATTTCCCTTACTCCACATACCTATCGAGAATAGATTGCTCCTAATAAAAGATGTTGCTATTTGATTATGGGTCTCAGCTTCACAAAACAGATAGCTTATACAGTTGCAGTTTACGACCAAGATCGCCACTGAGATCAAACTCTTACCAACCCAGCTAAAATTTCTCACACTCCACAAACCAGGCGGAACCAACCTGAATTTCCACTTCAGGTATCCCACCAACAGCCTCACATGAAGCATTTGATGTACCAAGAGCAAGACCTCTCCTTGTGCATGTATATTGGCGCTGACTTTTAACCATTCACCAAGGAAATCTTGTGCAACATTAGGTAAATCATGAAAAGGAAATTCCCACAGATATTTTTAACACCAATGAGGATATTGAGTAGAATTGCATTCATATGCCCGCAGCAATTGGTTGTAACATGAAGAGAGGTGTGGATCCCAGTAAAATGTGCGCAAATAAATCAAACTGGAATGCAAAAGTTTCTGCACAACTTCCCCAAGAGTTAAAAGACTTTCATAAACTTCTTGTAGAAGCAAAAGAGACATCAAAAAGAACCTGATTCTTGAAATATAAAATGGAGCTGTAGCGATGGTATGAATTGAGAAATGAACTGCTCGTTTCTTCACATATAAGCCACTCATGACCTGGAACAACAATTCATTTTGTAGCCGAAACTTCCCAAATACTGCAGATGTAAGCAATCGAGGGCGCTGGAAGGGACTGGTTTGCAAAAAATAGCACTGACTGCTAATAATTGTGGGTACTGGTTGTCTAACACGAGCGTGAACAGTATTATAGGAGTCTTGTGAAGTATTAAGCAGACCAAGTTCAAGCTGCAAGAAAATGTCAGCAGCACCACAATTCCGTCGCCACATTACACGCCCAAGTAATCTAACAAAGAAGAGAAATTCAAACTGCTCAATCCTTTCTACCAATACACAAATGAGCTTGGCGACACAATGTGCAGCAATCTGATTACAATTCCCAGCTTCATAGAACAAATTACTCCACCAACCAGTAGAGAGCAACTTATATTTCCAGCTCAAGTACTCCACCCACAACAACATTTGAAGAATCATTTCAATTTCTTCCAGAAAAGCAAGATTTTCATAGACCCCAGGCGCATGTGAAGGAGAGTGTGAAAGAGACTCATTCTGAAAATCCTGTCATAACTTTTGAACAGCGTGCCTTCTACACCATAGTCCATCCCAGTGCTGAAATGAACTGTCATACCCCATATCACAGTTACTGCAGAATAATGTTGTGTAGATGCAGTCTGCAACATCTTGGAAGTTGTCAACAAGCTTGCTTGTAATGTTTCTAGAGCACTTCCTGTAGCTGTTGTTAAAATGTAGCGTGGAACCGTTACAATATGTAACTGCCACTGAATATGTTGCTCGAGATTAGTTCATCCTATAAGCTGCTCAACAACCTTGGAACAAGGCTGCACCACATCTGTGATTTGCATCCCCTTAACAAGAGACTTTTTCCGGACAGAATAACATTCAATACTACCACAGACTGTAGAGCTAGGTTCTTCTGGTTGCGAAGTGAAAAACCAAGTGAAAACACAATCATTTGCTATACTCCACAAACTGAGATTAAGCAAGCATAATCCGATCTTCTGCTGCAAAGACTCATCACCTATCTTGCTGGCACGAAGAGCGGGAAACACAAAATTACAGGTAAGTCTCTTGCAAATAATCTGTGACTCAACATTATATTGCTTAGTAGCAACACAAATCTGCAAAGATGTTTGTAAACCACCTCCCAAATATAATAGTAGAGGATCACAGAAACTGTATCTACTACTATGATGTAGTTGATCGAATAACTCCCTCGCAGTACCAGCTGCATGATGACCTGTCACTTGAAGTACCAACCAAGACCAGGGAGGTTTACCGGGATGCCACATTTTCTCACACAACTTGCAACCGTCCAGCGTTAACTCAAAAAGTAAAGTAATATTGTTTATCTCCCATGAATTGTGACATACATTGAGTATCAATGAACAAGAACTACCAACAGAGAATTTAGAATTATCTACAGAACGAGTAGTACCCCGAATAAGCTCAATTCGCTTGCCACGATCAAATACAGAACAAGTGTAAACAAAACAAGGATAGAAACAAAAACCACCATCAGTCCAGATCCACAAAACACTATCAGGAAGAGTACCCAAGAATTCCTGCACCATTTCAGGTTCATATACCCTAGTCCATATGAGAATCAAAATTCTATTTCTCTTAGTTATATGAACAAACGAAGTCCACTCATCATAAACTTCAGCATCATTAACACATAAGAGATAAATCGAGTGCATAGATACAAAACCTGATTTATCCCCAAAGCTAGAAAGCAATCGAATAACTAATTTATCAGCACATTTACCACGATCGAATAACAAACGAGAATCATCAAGTTTGAAATGGATACAAGCCATACCTAGAATTTTGTTGTGGAGAAAGAAAAAATAGTTCAAACATTCCACATTTTCAGTTGTAAACTCATACCATCAAGTGGATCGACATCTTCTTCTTCAACGAAGAAAAATGGAGGAGTCAAGTCCACCTCGAGAGAATCATAGATTTCATCCACATCAGAAGGAATCAACTCCAAATCTGAAGAATTACCCACTTCGGTGACAGAGGAAGGAATTGATTTGACTACGGCAGTGGTTGAAGCTTCTTTTTCTTCAATCGATGGAGTCAACTCATCAGAATCAGCAATTAATTCTTCAGATACAACTATCTCTTCAGTATTTGTTGCTTCTGTAACCCTAGCTTCTGCCACTGTTGAAGAGTCTTGACTTAATTTAGGTACCGAATGTACAATGAAAACCTCTCCCTCCTTCGTAGCTCTTGTAATAACGAATTGTTCTTCAAATGGTGGTGCCTGAATGGATTGCCATCTAACCCTTGCCCAGGAGATTTCATTCTGTAATCTCCAAAGCTGACGATTTATACTCCATGAAGATACAGCGTTGGATAGATCTCTATATTGTGTCTGCAGATCAAGGTAATGGTTATAGGCTTCATCTTTTGCTCTAACTAGATACCAATAATGCCTAGATCGATATGAAAAAAAATTGGATCAAAATTTGGATCAATTTGTGCGGAAAGAAACGGTTCTGATGCCAATTGTTATGATGTCACAACAGATTGAGCAAAAGAATTGATAGAAATATCTTGATTCTCACGAATCAAGTCATCTGGTTCAGAGAACGCAGACATAAATCGAATTAACGATCAGAAAATGTATTTTCATAAATTAGATAAGAGTATATAAGCTAGGTCACTCTCTCACTATCTGACGGCTAGTAACACTCCAGGTGGCAATTTCTAAGCAATTTCTACTAACGACAGGCGCTATAACTATATGGGCACCCCATAACTAACTACTACTGGCACACAACTTGATAGCCCCTACCTCCTACACTGTGAAAAATTGCTTCGCAAGAAGCTTACTTTTTTACTTATTGTATTTATTTTGAAATTTGGTTATTAACTTCTTAATTTAATTTCTTAATTTTCGTGTTAAAGTGTATCCAAACATCCTCAACCCACTAACTGAAACTCGTATGTGTTAAATACAAGTCATCTTGGAGCTCCATTCACCACTCACCCCTGTATACATTAATCTTTACTCCCCTATCCCCAGTATAAAGGCAAAGAAGTAAACAAAATTAATACCAATAGATAAGCATGAAATCACTTCGAATGTAGTTTTTTACATATAAAACTTTTTTTTTTGAGAGTATGATATTAACAAATTTAGTTAATGCCTTTAATAATTCCCCAAAACAATTACACTTTTTAAATATCAGTGGGAAATAAACTCTTAAGATATTGATATCTTCCATATTTCCTATATAAATGTATTGGAACTGATGAGGGTAAATCAAGTAACATTAAGAAAATTTATAAAACCAAAAACTTTCTTATTCTAAGAGAGTTCCACTTCTCCGCCTATATATAGGAGACGGGGGAGTATTAGATAAAACATCCGTTTGGATGAAAATTGATCCCACCTATAATTGGCTCGAAAATCAATAAAAAAATACAGGCCAACTCTAAATGCATGAGTACTTCATGTCTGCTACAACAGTACCAAATTCCTGGAAGGTCACCAAATCTATACAAAAAAAAAACATTTAACACCGTTGAATCCACTTAATTATAATGCTTGGTAATCTTTGACGGTAGCCTTTGACTATTTAGCGAGCATTGAATTTTACCATTTTTACAAAATTTGGAGAATTTTTCTTTTTGTCCTAAAAACTAGGATTGGTAAACCCATAGCTTTCATAGCTAATTTGAAGTCAGGTTCTTAAAAAATGGCATCCAAAAAATCCGTCATTAGCACCATAAAATGATATATTGTGATGCTTCCTACTCTGAAGATTCTAACAGGATTGGTATTAGTATTTATCTAATTGATAGATCAGGGAATTGTGTTGGATGGAAAATAACTCCAGGGATAGCTAGAGACCCATAAGAAGCTAAAACCTACGTCATCCTTGATTTTGTGGAATGGTCAAAGAATATGAGTCTGAAGGAAATCAGCATCAACAGTGATGCCAAGAATCCGGTCTCCTATTGGAAAACTAAAAATTATCAGAGCAGCTGGTTTAATAGCTTTATCTTAGACGATAGCATTTTTATTCCGAATAATTTGAATTTTTATGAAGTTAAGCATGTTAATAGAAATTCTTAATTTATATCTTTAGTTGATACCGCCGAAAAATATTGTAGAAGGCACAAAATATCTGGAGTGCTACAACATTGTTCAGTTGTACCCACCAAGTGTTGGTATGTCAAGTTTGGTTGTCATATTTTAGTTCCAAAACTCAAGGTCGCTTGATAAGATTACTAGAGTCAACTTGGATAGGTTAAACCAAGAAGTCAAGAAATGTTGAGATAAATCTTCGTTACACTAAAGAACCTGAATACGTATCGACAACAATGAACATATCATCCTTCTGTTCGAGCCTAGTAATATAACACTTGACTCATTTCCATTTCTATTTACGTTAATTACAAGTCGTTTAGATTGAAAGCATAACACACAAATTTATATTTATGAAAGTCTAGTATTAGAGACTTGATCATTTTATTATGAACAAAGTGTCAGGGAAAAATATACAAGTTGTATCACAACTTAAGTATATTGAATTACGATGATAATGTTTATCTTTTCAACTTCGTAATAACGATATAAACACCATATTTGTAACTTGTTACTAGATTATGTATTGAACTTAGGATTGATTCCATATCTGGAAAACTATGTTTAACTATATGAGTTTAAGGAAGTAAACTTGTGAAACTAGTTTCGCACTTGAAAGTAATCATTGGGTTGGTGGTCGAATTCCTATTAGGGATCTCTAGCAGGAACGATCCCTGACTTTGGAGATCTATAGCAGGACCGGTCCCAATAGCATTCTTCAATTTTCGGTTTTACATATACTTTAGGGTTTTGTGAATATCGGAATATAAGTTGATATTAAGGAAAGTTCATGATGTCGATATAATGAGTAATTTGAACATGTGCTAAAATTTTATCTTTTTATTATTCAAAGATATTCCTTGATACCCTAAAATCGAAATATTTGAGAATCTTCTAATTAGGGTTTTCAAATTTATATATTTCATTTTCAAGCAATTAAAACATATCTCTAGAAGATATATTAGTAAAGTATACTTGTATGCTAGCTAATATAGAGTTGTCATCCATGAGGAATTTCAGTTTATTAGTTGGATATCATTTGGTATTAGACAAAACCGAAAATTGACATTTATTTCTTATCATTTTATATTTTCGGTTATGAAAATTCCTTGGTGTTTAATCTATCTTGGTCTATAAATATCGATGTTTGTTCTTCTTACAAACTTATCCTAACACAGTCACTATATTTTGCAATCACTGTGGCAGCCGACTAATAGTATTACTTATAATATTATCTTAGAGAGGAGAGTGACCTAATTAGGCGAAATCTCTTACGTCCGCTAGTATGTGGGATCAAGAAGCGTTTAGATACTACCGTTGGTGGGAAACTAGAATTGCGTTGTCGTTTTAGTTTTCGAGTATTGATTTGATTGACTAAGGAATGTTAAACCTTGATTGCACCTAGAGCCTTCTCTCCTGACATAAGGTCACTCAAACTAGATTAAGGATTGAGGGTAGTTCAGATCTCTCTTTAGATCCGTTGATAGATTTGTGATCGTCCATTGTTAACAGACTCCGTTCTATGCATGATCAATCATAAGGGAATCAAGCATGGAAGACCAAAATATTTCTTATTGTTTGTGCAGGTACATTGAAGACATGGAAGACCAAAATATTTCTTATTGGTATCCGATCTTTGTGATTTACTTCATGCATATACTTGATCGGTTGGGATTCGACTTAGCTTTGCTTATCTTTCGATAGACATCTTATTGCTAATTGTACATATCAACAATCTACCATTTAATGGTCTTCTTCAGAATCCGAACCTGATACGTTATAAACCTAGATCTGATTATCTTAATAATTTATATCTTGGTTGATCTAACCAAACAAAGGATCTTATTAGTTTAAACGGAAGAGATTTTGTTTGACTCAAGCCAAATCTTTAATTTACTTCTTGAGATTGATAAAGTAGTTACTGAATACAGATTAGTCTTTTACTGTTTCAGAAGATGTACAATCCAAAGAAGTTGAGTGCAAGAAGTCTTAACGGAAGCAACTTAAGATAGTGGACTTTATCTTAGGAATGACCTGTGTTGGCCATATTGGTTGTAGGCGCAGGGATACTGAAGGAACTAGGTAATTAGGGTTGGTTTACTTGGTCTCAACTATACGAAGTTGGTAGTAGTCTTTGTGTAGGGGCTTAATTCTAAGAGTATACAAAATGAAACTAGGTCCCAAGATTTTTCTGCATTTTCGGATTCCTCATTAACAAAATATTATTGTGTGCTTTTACTTTACTTTCCGCATTATAATTATTGTTTTAGTTATAATAAAATAATTGCACTTGTACATTAATCAAAACACTTGGGTTTGATCCTTATAGTTAGCTTCGGTTTCCATACCTATTATATATACCAAGTGTATACCTTGTAGTCGATATCTTCTTGAAAGTCTCTGTCTATATTAGATCACGCAAGGTATCAGTCATATAGGTTGATTTCGAAAAGATTGTGGTGTACTTGGTACCTTCGTCATTTCATGGAAAATGGTTGGATTCAGTATCCCATTTTCTTAACCATGTATAACCTTTATCCTTTAATTTAAATCTCATTTTCATAGCAACAAAAACAAAAACAAAAACAAAACAAAAATGGAGTAAATATTTTGGTTTTCAGTCTTTATTTCTCACAAAATTTGAACCATTCATTAATTCAACAGTAAACACCACATAAATGACACACATCTTTCCGCCAAACTAAATCTCAACTCAGTTTTCAAAATTTTATACGTGAAAGTACGGTCGTATAAGTCAACTCAGTCTTCAAAAAAAGTTATAATTTTAAACAAATCAAATCTTCAAATGTCCAACTAAGATTAATTATTTCTTTAAAAAAAACTTCACATATGGTGTTACGTGGTTTATTATGAAGTTCTTGATCAGTATTGCGTTGCAATTTTTACAAAAATCTCATTTTTGAAATAATTTTGATATCTATGTCTAACTAATTTCTTTCTTTTTTTTAAATATATTTACAGATTGTGTATTCTTTAATAGCATTTGCTTGTGTTTCTATTATGGTTAAAGCTTTTGCTGGAGTTGCTGATAAACTTGTTAAAAATGACGTGATAACATGGAATTGTTTTCTTTATTGGACTGGTAATGTTCTTCACCAACACGAACGATTCAACCCGGTAATATTACAAATAGAGAGATCGGAAAAATTACAAGCAGAAAAATCGCACGTGTAGTATTTTGATAAAAAAGCTAATTCCCTAACTTTCCTAGACTTAATTTTCGTAATTTTTTTTAGACACCAAAATTCCTGTTTATCTCTGATCTTCATACCTCAATATCCTCATGCCGGATTTTAAAAATATCAATACAAAAACCTAAAGAAAAACACTACAATTACGGATTTAGAAGTATCACAAACAATCGACTAAAAAGAATTGTGTTTGTGGAAATTAACTATCAAACCTTAGATATGGCGGATAAAAACCAAATTGAGATCACAAATCTAGCAACTAAATTTAGAAATGCAACTTTAGCTCTAGGAAACACTGAAGAAACATTCATCCATCATATGGAGGAGATTTCCGATGATGAGGAGGAAGAAGAAGAAAACATAAGTTTAATAGGAAAAATCTTTGTAGAAGGAAAGATGAGTTTATTTTTTGTGTAGAAACACATAAGTTTGACATGGCCTTTTATACCGCAAGAGGAGATGCAAGTAATGGAAATTGATAGAAACATCATGGTTAAGTACAAGGATAGCTATGCTGAAAAAAATAGTGGATGAAAGACATTGGAATATTGATGGTAACATGCACATTCTCCATGACTACAATCTGTTACAGATGTATCAGGAGTTGAGTTGGAATATCCAATGGTTTTGGATCCAACTAAAGAATCCCTTACCTGAACATATGAAAGTCAAAATTGTGGAAAAGATGGGGAAAATTATGGGAGAAGTTCAAGTTATATACCCACCAATTGTTATTCCAGAACCAGGAGTACCAAACAAAGTGTGTGGAAATATTAATATAAACAACCTATTAAGAAGAAGAGTGATGTTAATTACTGCTTCAGGGATGACAAAATGGATCAGGTATTTTCTATGAAAAACAACCTCATAAAATATGTCCAAATTACTGTATTACCAACCACTCAAAGTGGGTTTTAAATGTGCTGCAAACTACTTGGAAGCGCTACATAAAAAGCTACATATTCTTGGAAAGGTGGGTGCTAAACATAAGAAGAAGGTTCTTCAGGTCATAACTGATGCAATTCCTGCAAGTCAATCTCCAAAGAAGAATACAAAACATGTTTTATGTGTACCTCTAAAAGATGGAATATTGGTTGATATGTGGATGAGAAAAATGATGAGAGCAGTAGACTAGGAAAAAGACAGAGGAGTGGTGCCACAAAACATGATATTGGTAAAGAAAACATCTACCAGTACAACAATTTGAAGAACATTGATGTTATACCAGCAACCCAAAGAGCCATTAACAAAGAGCCAAAATCAGTGACACAAATGAACAGATTCAACAGAACAAGGTAATTTCCTGGCATTTACATACAAATAACACATTGCTTTATACAAGAATTTAATTAATATTAAAATTTACAGTTAGTTCCTGTTTAAAGACTTTATATAGAGCTTTTCTAAATATCTGGTTTACTCGATAAAACATGAAGGTACTTGCTTGTAATGTCTGTGGTTTTTGCAATAAGTATACTAGGAATCATTTACAAATGATGATTAGGTCTTATGATCCTGACATACTATATTCTGTTTGGCACTAGAAACAAAACAAAAAAATTGCAATATCTCACTGCTATACTCAAATACCCAAACTCATTTTTCTGGGATTCCGTTGGCTTGTCCAGTGGACTTTGTTTGTCCTGGAAGGATGGTTTCGATTTAAAGATCTTAAATGCTCAATATAATATTATCAATTATTTAGTGAAATTTGATAGTAAAAATATTGATACTTTATTAACTAGCATTTGTGGTGTTATAAATTTGGATGATTGGAAGATGTAGTGGGATTAACAAATCAGTAACATTATAAATGAACAAGATAATCCTTGGGTAGCCATAGGTGATTTAAGTTTTATTTTTTCTAATCACGAAAAGAATGAGATAGTAGGCTTTCTCAACCCGAATTAGATGCCAATAATGCTAGCTTGAATAATGTGTTGCATAATATGCCTTATATAAGAAATCTTTTTACCCCGACAAACAATAAAAATGAAAACAAACTCATATCAGAGATGTTAGATAGAGCTGTAAGTTTTATTGATTAGTATGATAACTTATTTGATGCCTCTTTATATCTGGTACGTCTGATCTCTATACCTTGGTGATTATCATTATAGGGACGGAATTCAGAATAATAATATACGAAAATTATAAAACAGAAAACACTAGAAAACCATATTAGAAGAAATTTTCTTCTCTAGACTATGAACAAAAAAACTATTACGATTCTATTTATGCTACGCTCACAATCTCTTTAAAAAGTGGATAACCTTAAACTGATCGCTAAGCTTGTTCTGACAATAACATAAATTTTTGTCTACAAGCTTTATCTAGGTATGTGTATCAAACCTCCTTCTTTAGGTTTGCTTAGTTATGAGCTAAACATCCCTATTTATATCATTGGTTTGGTTTCCCAAACATCCTAGGAATCTATTTCCTTTTCTAGGAAATATATCTTTACCTAGAAATATTCCCTTATTTTGGTCTAGTTTCCCTAACCTAGCTCCTAGGAATCGATCTGTTAATTTACTTATCTTGGAACAATTCCCTATGTAAGAATATTTCCTTACTAGGTTACTGTCAATACTCCCTTTTAAATTACAATTCTACTCACAATCTAATTTGAGGGTTACTAAGTTACCGAAAGAGAAAAGATACACATGTATCATGGCCCCCTTTAAGAAATTGAACTCCTGTGAAAGTTAAAACCGGAGGTTAGGGAACTCGATAGTTCATTTCTCATTCTTAAACCATCTCGTCTTGCTGGGAACTTTACCTTGACGTCTAATCAGAAAAGCTTTTTCCCCTCCTTGTTCTGTCTTAATTAGTTACTCTTCACTCCATAATGCAATCTTCCTTGAGCGGTTATTTCCCATCAAACCAAAAATCTTCTACATGTGGCAAGATCATCTTGTCACCTGCATCATCATCTAGTAATAGTGGTGAAAACATCTTCAACCTTCATAGGTCGTCTTCTTGTTGTTTGGTTAGGGTTTCCAAACAAACTCTACTCGGCTTCTCCTCATAAGAACGAATCACAAGGAGAATGAACTATGTACTAGCATTCACCAATCGTTTAGCCTGAGTGGTTGTAATCAATCTTTCCCCCTCAAGAGGAGAGTCTATATCTCGCGTTGCAAAAGATTCCCCGTCTTTGGTAAAGGTATACTTCTGCTCCCTTCTATGTAAAATTGCATCTCGATCCCACAAGTAAGTACAAGTACAACATGGACAATATCAAATGGAACTACGTCGCAAGTAACCTCGTCAATGTATTACTCATCTAGAGCAAACTTGAACGTGCACTGCTCTGTAACCTGTAGCCCACCTTTATTTTAAAGTCACCCTAAAGGATAGGGTTTCGGATGTTTGGAAGTAATGTGAAAGTAAAATTCTTCTGACTTCATGGGTCAATAAAAACATATATAAGTGTTGTCTTAACCTGCATCTTAACTGTGAAGAGTCATTCCCTAGGATTATCTTTTGTAAGTTTTTCTATGCCTCCTGCCATATATTATAGATATCTTTTGATTAGGTTTTGTTAGTTCTTGTACTTATTTTGGAGTTTTTGCGACTAGTGTTGCCATCATGGATTCTTTTTTCTATAACCCTTCTGGTTTTAAATTAGGATACTTCATCCAACACTTATCTACAACATGTCCTTTTTGTTTGCAATGAGTGCAAACTAAACCAACTTTGTCGTCAGACTTACCTTCCTCTTTGCTCATTTCATATCCTTTAGCGACAAAACATCCATACTTCCTCTTGGTGTTTCCCTTCATATTAAATTTCTTAAGCCCGCCTTCAATGACATTAGATTTTATGCTTGATTCGGAAATAATATCAACTGAAAACATCCTCAACTCTTTTCGTATATACTTATGGAAACCGGAGATATATTTCATACATATAACATAATCTCCTAAGTCTAAATCCAAAACCATAGCTTGATTCTGAAACTTCGAAATATATTCTTGCATGTTTTGGTTGTAAGACTGCTTCAAGTTGTACCACTTGAACCATCTCTCCTCAAGGTAGACAATAGGATAATGCTCTCTTGAATCTGTTTCCTTACAACTTCCTTTAATCTTTTCCACCATAATGCTCCCTTACATAGGTTTTGTCTTTGATAAGATTTCCGCCATGTTAGAGCATGTTTTTGTACTTAATGTCGCGATAGAAATCTTTTCCTTTGAACCATATTCAAAGAAAGAAAAATAGTCTCTAGATATTCTATCAAATCATCCAATTTTTCTACATCGACACTCCCATCGTAAAGTGGAATATAAACACGAAAATTAATTTTTACATTCTTACCGTAAAGTTTGGTTAATGCATGATTTTAAGAAACTCACCTGCTTTTTCCTCTTCATCCTTTTCTTCTTCTTCTTCTTCCTCGTCATTTTATTTTTGAAACACCTGATGATGACGTAGTTTTTTTCTTCGACTTTGACTTGGGTGTATGAGAATGAATATATTCAGTCAATTCTTCAAGGGTAGTTTGAATCGAGTTCATATCTATTTGTAGCGTATCCACCTTTTCTTTTGTAGTTTATGGTTCACTAGTCTTAGGATCATCATCTGACTAAGTCATCCTTTGGTCCCCTTGTCCTCCTGACGTCTTCTTGATTCCCGAGTACCTCACCAAGACTTATGTAGAGAAATTTAGTGAAAACCATAAACCATTGGAATCTTCCGTAAAAGAAACTAACCTTGCTCTTGATGCCAACTTGGTACTATGATATATGTACCTAGGTGAATATTATTATAGATGCAGAATTCAGAATAATAATAGACGAAAACTAGAAAACAATATACACCAGAAAACCATTCAATTTTTTTTATCTTCCCTAGATTATGA
This sequence comes from Papaver somniferum, assembly GCF_003573695.1. Classification (NCBI taxonomy): domain Eukaryota; kingdom Viridiplantae; phylum Streptophyta; class Magnoliopsida; order Ranunculales; family Papaveraceae; genus Papaver; species Papaver somniferum. The sequence goes on from NC_039368.1 coordinate 98,016,574, forward strand.
ACAAGAAAACCATTACAATTCTCTTTTTGTTACGCTCACAATCTTTCTAAATAGTGGATAAACTTAAACTGTTTGCTAAGCTTGTTTTAAAAATAACATTAGTGTTTTCTACAAGCTTCTCTGTTCCGTGTATCGAACCTCGTTCTCTAGGTCTATATATAGCCTTAGTTTAGTTTCCCAACCCTCTTAGGAATCGATATTCCCTTATTTTGGCTTGGTTTCCTAAACCTAGCTCCTAGGAATCTATCACCTCATCTAGAAACAATTTCTTATCTAAGAATATTTCCTTACTAGGTTAATCAATACTCCCTTCCAAAGTACAATTGTACCCTCAATCTAATTTGAGGATTACTAAGTTCCCAAAAGAGGAAAGATACACTTGTATCAGTATCATCTTACAGTTGTTGGCAGTGATCATGGTCCTATTTTATTGGTTTCTTATAAATTATCCAATAACGCAAAAAAATCGTACATGGTTAGTATGGCTTGGTTTCAAGACTCTACTTGTGTAAATGTTATAAAAAATAGTTAAAATTGTCAATCTGAACAATCTTACGCCTTCAAGCTCACTATGGGTCTACTAAACACTTAACATATGTTGAAGGAGTGGAACAATAATCACTTTGGTTACATAACTGCTAATATATTGCTAATATTGAATCTCAATTGGCCTGCTTAACTAGAACTACGAATCCTAATAACATTACCAGAATAAAAGACCTTACTAAAAATCTTAAATACTAGTATGATGTTGAAGAGGATTTTTGGAGACAATGGCGTAAGAATGAATCTAGAAAATCGGATGTTAGGAACACAATTTATTTCCACTAATAGGCAAGCTTTAGAAAAAGAATAACCCAAATGAACCCTTACAAAATAACCTATATATTTGGTTATCTAATTAATAGAGATGGTATTGTTAGTGAGCTTAAGAGACATTTTTGGGACATGAGTAGAAGTACTAAACCTTCTGATCCTGACTCCTATTTGAATAATGTGCATGCTTGCATTACTGATGCTGGTAATATATTTCTTATTGATTTTCCACCAGCTGGAAGCTGTGATGTGGGCAAAGAAATGGGAGAAAGGAGAATTCATTTGGAAGGAGACTATGTCAACATAATAAATGTTATGGGTGTAAATAATCAGATGGACTACGTTTAATCAGATTTATGATGCATTTGTTATTTTATAAGACTTTGAGTTTTGGTGTTGCTCTCATGTTCATAGAGATGCAAACTATATTGAAACTCAATTGCATGCAAGGTTTAAAATAAGTACTTACTTGTATAGAAAGCAGTCCTGATTGGTTTACACCTAATCCAGTGATCTTGGTTGGGTTTTGCATTTAATCTAGCAAGACAAAAATTATTTGTAACTTTCTCTATTCAATACTTTTTTTTTCCTATAAAAAAGAGGATCTAGCAGAAGGGGCCTGCTGATAGAGCTAGGTGGAGAGGTGAGACTAGTTATCTCACACTTTTATTCTCATACTATCTCACACATTGGACGTCGTTTTTGTAGATAAAAACCAAATCTTTACGAATTTGAAGCAAATGTTTTAAGGATATGTTCCCTTACAAAGCTCTATGTTCTCACCAAAAATGAGTGTATTCCGAGATGTATAACATCACCATCTACTACTCTGAAAATGAGCCATTGAAAATCAACAGATTTTTAACCATTGAAATTAAGATCGATAGACGATGGTGTTATACATTTCAGAATGCGCTCATTTTCGGTAGGCATATAGAGCTTTGCAAGAGGAACATGTCCCAATTTTTTTTTTTTTTGATCTTACGATTCAAAAGATGATTCGTAGCAGCAATGTCTGAGGTAGATGGCTCAAAGTTAACATTGGTATTAACTTCAGTAAAGTGATTACCCCTTGTAGATTCATGTCGAGGATGACTCGTAGAATCTTGATTAGATTCATCATCTGAAAGTACTACAATGCCGAGATTTCAGCATCTTTTACGACGAGTAAAGGTACGATTAGTAGAATCAGTACTTGGCACAATCATAGCCAAATCCGGGTAGATAATGCTCTGTCATTTGGTGCAATATAAAAATTTGACTGCAAATCTGTAGTTGTGAAGTAAGACAAAAGCATACCATTGACTGCGAATCTGTAGCTGTGAAGTAAGACAATAGCATACCATCTAGTGAACCGGACTAAAAAGAGATAGGTTCTCTAAGATATGTTCTTCTTTGATGGCCATGTTGCATATACATATTAGCAAGCTCTTCAGGATTTATAACAAGCAAAATTATTTGTCCAACAGCAAGACCAAACATTTTGATATTACTTTCCATATTGATACGTCTAGTATTTCTATCACCACATAATTCAGAATCATGATTTGGAACACGACACTCTGTACAGAGTTTGTAAGGCTGCTTTTCAAAAAAGTAACCCACCCAGCGAGAAACACCTGCATAATTAGCAACATGAATACCTTTCAACGTCGAAGTATTAACATTCATCATTACCATCGCTCTGAATTTTGTAGAAGTAGTTGGATGAACTCCATCCGGTTCGACAACAACTTCAGCAAAAAGCCTTAAAATTTATGGCTAAGTGAATTTAGGAAGAAGATTTTAAAATTTCAACCAAAAAGGAGAGGTGTCAAAGTTCAAGTATCGATAAGGATAGGAAGAATCCCAATCTTTAAGAACTATTACATGACCATCAAAGTTCCAAGCATCTCCAAACAAAATTGCATTTTTATCATTAGTTGTGTAGAATCTAATAGCAAAGATATTAGGATCAAGAGCTCTCACCATTAGTTGCCAACCGTTATTACGCTTTAGATGAGGCCAGATAAACTTAGCAGCTTTTTCTGCATTCTGCCACAACATGAATCCAGGAGCAAAAAGCTTACCAGCTAAACAAATTTTCCAGTGGGTCAAAGAGCATAGCTCAGTGGTATCCCATTAATTCCATTCAGGAGGAAGTCAGGGGTTCGATACCCACCGTAGTAGAAGTTTGTATTTATATTAGTTGTATAAAGAGGTTTGGCGGGGTTGGGTCTAGCAGTGGGGCTAGTCCAACTGGATGGATTTGGGTAAGGGCATGGGTCTGGCTTTAGCCTATAAAAAAAATAAAATAATTAAATAAATACTTTCAGTTTTTAATGCCTTGAGAAAGAAGTGGTGGCTCCGGATCGTCTACACCAAATTTTCCTCTACACCGACCAATAAATAACTGCCATGTGTTCGGTTTTAACACACTAAAATCAAATTTCTTGAGCATCTTAAAGTTGCTTAAAATTGAAATATTTTTAAAGATTGAAAACAGGAAAACGTTTGGTCTCCCGTAATTATGTCTTCCTACTCATTACATGTTCTGTATCGTAGTCTTTCTAGTTTACACTATTGACGAACACTCTCAATTCCTTTTTTTTAAGTGTGCCATGAGCTTTGGATGCATTATTAGTAATGGAAATTATGTCAATAACCTTGCATACCAAATGTTTGCATGGTACAAATCTTTTTTTGTTGATGTGGCATAGAGCCGTAGACTACGGATCTTTATGTCAACGACTTTGCATATTTGCCTGGTAGAAATCAGTTCTTCCTTCACATCAGTCGAGATCACTTTTATCAAGCGAGAAGCAAATGAGATTGCTCATGATCACGCCAACTGTTCAATAGAATGTCCAGCGATCATGGACATCTTCCCAAATCTCCTCTATTCTCAGTTTCCATACTGACACTTAACTTTAATTGTTTATTTCTCCTGTTTTGTTCCTTGTTTAGTTGTTCTGTGATTCACCAAAAAATAATGACTTTCAACATTTATAAAGATCAATAGTTATGCATAGATTGGTTGACCTCGTTGCCGTTTTCATGGTAGATCATGATATAAATGATCATAACATGACGGCAGTTGAAAGTTCAAAATATCTTTCAAGATAAGAACACTTGCGAGATCAAGGATTAGTACATGGAACATGGTATGAGTTGGAAGAGATAATTAAGGGAGGATAATCGTTTTCCTTTTTTTTTATCTCTATAAGAATCTTTTAATTTAATGAACTCGTGAAGACGTGGCAGCCATTTATTGGCGGATGCAGAGGTGTAGAGAAAATTTGGTGTAGACGATCCGGAGCCAGAAGTGGTTGGGTTAGTAATAGCTCTTGCTTTAGAGAAAGTCTTGTGGTGGAATCTAACCTATTCCAAGTGTGGAAAAACCAGGGAATGTCAATTCTAGTGGCTTCCAAGTTGGGGTATTCCACAGAAAATCCAAGCAGAGTTCCACGGTTTTGTGGAAGGGTCCGTGGAATCCATTTAAACGCCAATAAGAATAGCACAGTAGAAGACAAGAAACGTTATTAAGAATAACACTAAAAAACGCTAATAAGAATAACACTCAGTGTTATTAAGAATAACGTTTTTTTTATTCGTAGATTTAAAACGAGTTGTTGAAATCTAACGGTTGAGAAAAAAACGCTATTCTTAATAGCACTGAGTGCTATTCTTATTAGCGTTTTTTTAGTGCTAATAAGAATAGCGTTTTTCACTATTCCACCATTACACTTGCACTTCCATCCACAGTTCCAAGTGCTGAGGTGGCGTGGAAGATGGATGGATTCTACTATTCCACCATAATACTTTCTCTTAGAAAGAGTATTTCTTAAAAGGCTGCAAGGTAGATTAAAACATTTCTATTTCCTAAAAGACCCCGACTTTCATTTCTTCTTCTGTTTTCCTTTCCCTCCAAAAGAGAATCCCTTTCTCCACTTCCAAAAAATCTCTAATTTATCTATGTATCTCAGGTTGATGATGAGATTACTAATAATATTACGCTGCTGCTGATAACCATGGAAATCTCATCACCTGTTTTTCATCTTAACCTTCCTAACACTTTATTAAAGACTGCGGGCATCCAACTCAAAACCAATTGGCAATGAGTGGAGAGGCCCTAATAGATTATAAACCGCAGGATCTTAAATAACCCAACCATGTGGGACTAATAATCTCAACACGCCCCCTCACGTGTAGCCTCGGCGGGTCTTACAAACACGTGGACAATTAAATCGGGTGACGCGGAGTAAAGGTGTGGTCAACTGACTCGACACAAATAGCCTGCTCTGATACCATATTAAAGTCTGCGGGAATCCAACTGAAAACCAATTGGCAATGAGTGGAGAGGCCATAATAGATCGCAGGATCTTAAATAACCCAACCATGTGGGACTAATAATCTCAACACACTTCTTCTCCTCAAAGACCTTGAAAGGTAGGTAACTCTCAAGTTTTCTTTTTCTTTTTTCAGAAAGTTGAGTCATTTTGTCTTCCTTACATTCTCAAGAAATCTGGGTTGTCAATGGTTTATATGTTTTTGGTGAGTGATTTGAGCTAATCTTGAAGATTTAGGTGTCAATTTAGGGTTAAATAAATGACCATCTTGGAGAACCCTAATGTTGTGTGATTACATGAGTATTAATTAGGTTTTTTCAATGCGTAACGTTATTATTTGTCTCAAAAACCTAATCAAGAATGTATTGTCAAAGCATATAATTCACAGCAGATAGGTGTTTGATGCTTATCCTGTACTATCGTTCATAAATTCAGAATTCACTACATATTGCATTTGATAATATGATGCAAATCTTTTACACTAGCAGGCTGTAAGGTAGATTGAAACCACTTATAATAGAATGTTGATTTGACTGGTTCTGAAATCCATATAGAGTAATGAACAGATAGTAAAGATATAATCCAAGCCTCCCTGATGATTTCAGCTGCTATTCCGTCTATAATTTGTACAAATTGCTAGTTAAGGAAGTTGGCATATCAATTTTTCTTGCTCTTGTAATTTTCATTGAGCTGCTATGGTTACATTACTTGGTTGGATTAGTTTAGTGTAAGTAGTATAATGACAAAAATGGTATTCTATTTTCTACAGTTATGGTTTCTGAAATACAACAGGAAACCGAATTATTTTGGTGTTGTGGAACTAGACCGTCAAGATGCCTTGGTAGCATTACTGAAGAAGGAAGAAGATGTCAAGAAAGCGGAGAGTATCATGCTGTTGGAAGATGAAGAATTTAACCAAGCAAAGGTATAGTTAGAACGCCAACAAGAAGTTGTTGCAGCTCGGCCGACACAGGAAAAAATTGTAGAGGACTTTAAGCTGGCTGATATCAGTCTAGCCTCTCAAGCCAGGCAGATGGAAGATCTTAAACTTACATTCAAGGAGAAGGACCGGCATGTTGGTTATGAAAAATATGCACTCTCTATGAAGGAAGGTGAACTCGATAAGATGAGAAGTGTGTTAACTCAAAATACTGAGGAGGTTACAATGATGCTTCAGAACTGAACTCCAGGATCCAGCTCCTAAATGAGGCTACTGAGGTAATTAAGAGACAAGGAGTCTATTAAGATGAGGGAACTTGAGAAAGGAAGACTTGCAAGGAGAAAAGGAAGTAACCCTAAGGGTTGTCAATCTGATCAAGTTTTTGTCTTTCCTCACTAAACCCTGGTGTGGTGAAAGAAAGAAAGAGAAACTGAAGCCAAAAGAGAGTATAGTGTACACCCATTGGTGGGGAAGTACTCTAAAGAGCTCAGTGTACATCCAATGGTATGATGAGGCACGAATCCCTAGTAATAATTAGTTGATTAGTATTTACTGCGAAATCATTAGGATGTCATTTTTTACTAGCATTTGTTTGTCTTCTAGGAAAACAAGGTATCTAATTGGTTGGGATAGCCAATTATGAACAAATAATATCTAATTACAGTAGTTGCTTAAAGAAAACGTGTTCTCACTGTCCAAAAACGAAATGACTAATTGTCTAATTAAAACGTGCAGTTATCTCTTTCGTACAGACCGACCAATAATCTATTATTATCGAAAAAATGTAGAAAAAAAAACAAATAATTTGAATACCTAGACAAGTTTTGGGTCCATGCTAAGCATCCCCAATTTCCTTGGTGTGAGTTCTATGTGTGACCATTTCTTTGTGGATATGAGATCAAATTTCCTTAATTCATCCATGTAGGTGAAAAAATTCCATAAAACTTTGTAAATCCATTGATTTTAAGGTTTAAATAATTAACTCTTTAATTATTCATCCTAGATTTTGATGATTAGGATGTTTAAATCCTCTAGATGAACCTCTAAAACCAGAACGTGATGTGCTTCCTACGTGGATAATCATTGAAGACATCCTTAGAACTAAAATCCCATAACTTTAGGAAGTTACAATTATCCATCTCTAATGGGTTAACCTTGAATTGAACTTATAATCCACTTATAATATTATTGGTTTTGGTGAATCGGTGTTTTCTTACTTTTTGGCTTTGAGAAAACCAAATCGTTGATTGGTTAATAATTGATGACATGACTTTCTCACATCCTTAACAAGATCTTCTAAAACCAGAGGATCTCCTGGAGGATGTATTCCTAACCGCTAGCCATGTCATCTCTACATTGGTTTACAACTTCCCGTCGGTGAGAATTTTTTAACCAAAAAGTCTAAAATACTATGTGGCCTAACAAATAGGGATGTTAACAACGTTCCATCGGAGATGCTCTTAGAGCATTTCTGACAGAAGTTTCCCAAATTCCTAAAACTAGGGCCATGTAGGAATTTTTCACTTTATGTAAAAAAAACTTCTCCAATGGATATATGTGAAGGGAAATGTGAGGATGACGTGGTGGATTAGTTATTCAAATATCCTCTAGTTTTGGTGTCTTTTGGAGGATGTGATAAATCCTAATCATATATCTTAGCCAATCAAAATACCAAAATTAAAAAATAAACGTAAAGAAAATATTTAAACTAATTACATAAAATTAACTTGGTTACAAAACATCTATCTATTGGAGATAATATTTCTCAAATTCCTAAAATGTAGGGAATCTTGGAATTTACATTGTGAAAGGATGTCTGCCTATCCCAACCACGTAGGAAACGCACCACGATCTATTGGAAATGCTCTTAGAGGATGTTTGAATAACTACCTCACCCGTCATCCTCACGTTCATCTTTGAGGTTTTTGTTGGAGAAGGTTTTTGTGTTAAAATATTGAAAATCTTATGTGGCCATCAACATAGGAATTTTCCAAAATCTCATTAGAGACACTCGTATAACTGGACCAGAAAGGCACAAGTGGTAGATTGATTAATTGGCCGATGATTAGTTTTTACATGGTCTTGTTGATAATTGTTCTATTGGGATGCGTGGTCATACGCTAGGCACCTCTTCGCGTTTTAGAATTTCCCATGGAAGAACTAAATTCACAAACCTTATTGAAAAATACTTTGGATAACTCCGGTTTTACGTGATGCGGGGTCGAATAAAATTTCATGTTTCATCCCAAAGACTATGGTTGTGACAAAATTCCGACACCACTTTTTTCTGGTTTAATATCATTTGTTTTCATTAATTTTCTTTAAAAAACATTTTGCCGGGTAGAAAGAATAAGGAAGATTTAAATGATCATATTACATTGAACCGGTTGCTAAAAAATTTCAATTTACTTATTATTTACACCCACGCATAACATTAGAACTACCAAACCTCAGACCTTTCTTTATTGAAAGTCAAAATTTGGTGGGTGCAAAAGACACCACTTACACCGCTCCCCTCCATCGCTATTATCCAGCTTTGAATAAAATGAGACAATCCCATTTAGAAAGATCCTCCTAGAGCCCGAAATGTATGGTGTTTGGTAAATGTTCTGAAAACTAGCCCAAAGACCAAACGAGAAAAATTACTGGTACACTTAACTATGGTCAAGTTGACCAAGATATTTGCGATATGGAATGAGCCGTGAAAGGTAATTTTGCTAGAATCAGTGTCCGACCTAGATAGTTCAAAGGGTTTCAAATAGTTCACAAAAATGCGACGTATAGTATGGAGGACATGGTTTTTCTATTTATCTTTATTTCTATGAAAATGATATTTTTTAAATACCGATTTTAATTTATTTACCTTTAAGTCCCTATACATATTTTTTATATTACTCCCTTAAAATCTAACGGGTAATAAAAAATGAAAGTCAAGTGACCTAATGGCTAAGAGCAATAATTTATGAATGCGATCCTTTTTATGGTGAAATCGTTTTTGGAATATTTTTCGATCTAATGATTCTAAATTAATCAAAAAATATCTAACAATTATAAAAGGTGATGCTTTGATCTTCTCTTGATTACGTTAAAACGAGGGAAATGGGGTTAAGAAAATACCACTAGGATTTTCGAGCAAAATCGAATCCCAAAACTTTTGCTTCTATAAACTTTTGAGAAAGAAAAGTAGTATATGTTAAATAAGCAATATAATACAGAAGTTCTATAATTTAAATTTTTCTTAAAATTTAATTTATACTCCTTTCCTATCAAAAAAAAAAAACCTTGAGAAAGAAAGTATACACATTGGTAGTGTGTTTTTTTTGCAGCAACCCACACCCATTGGTTATGGGTGGATGTGCGCCTGTAGTAATAAATATATTGATTGTTTAATTAGGATATCGTTTTTTACTGGTATTTGTTTGTCTTTTAAGAAAAAAGGACGTTTTTTTTTTTGAGAATAAAGAAACTGCCATTCCAACCAAGAAATTACATATGATAGATCGAATGTTGCCCTGATATCATATCAGGACAGACCCTGTTATGAGCTTGTAGTTGCAGGATTTCCTACACTACACACCTCACAAGATTTCATTAACATTCAACTCATTTTTGGATTAACAATCTTAATTTTATTGATGAATCTTTGAACAATCTTACAAGAAAAGATAAAGGAATCAAAAATAACCACTGCTCTAGATTTTCTCTCTCCTATTTACTTGCTTCTTACTCAAAAAAGATCTCTCTCTTTTCCTTTACAACTGAATGGCTATTTATAGGAAATTACATAGTGGATGACAGCTAATCTGTCCTTTATTTTCGGATATGGTTTGCGACATTCTCGCAACCTTACAAATACCAATCTCGAAAACTTCCTTATTTTCGCAGGATCGTCACACTTTTCTCATGATTTGGCTGATGTCGTTTCTGAAGTTGTTCTGCGACACTGTCGTGTTGTGTTGTTAATAATTTCGCTGAGACATTATTGCTGCAAGATTCTGATCCTACATCTTTCCTCTTCTCATATCTTATCTGCGAAGCAGAGAATGATGTGAGAAATGCCGCATCTATCCATCACTCCATATTCTGTATTTATCACACGTATCCTTTCTCCCATCTGTTTCTTGACACGTCTTCTGTAACCGCTGCTTTTCAACCGCTCACGTCTTTTCGCATTAATTGTGTTTATCTTCTCGAAAATCTCTTCTATATATACTCTTCTTGCTCTCCCTTTTCTTCCTTTTTACTCTCTTTTTCATCTTCTCTGCAACTTCATCATTTTCTCCATAAATTCCTCTGCTGTAATTTTTCTTCTATCTTCCTTCTTCAATCTTCTTAATTCTTCGTCCATTCCCATATTGTTCCCTCTGTAGATCTTCACTGTTCGTAATTTTTTTCTTTTTTAATTTTTACGAATTAATCTTCCTGCTGGTGTATTCCATGGATTCATCGAGGTTAGTTTTCTTTTTTCTTTCTTATGGGTTTTGTTGAAATTGATCTTGCGTACTGCCTTATTTGATGTTGTTTATGTGATTCCCATACTGTTGTTATTTCAGCAAAAACGCCTCTAACACCAAATTTACGGTTCATAACCCTAATATTTCCAAATCGCAGCATAAGGTTGTTGTAAACAAAAGAAAGTCTGCGGATCATAAGGTAGTAAGAAACATTATTCTTTTCTAATAAAAATATTGTTGCCTCTGTTTCTTATCTGGATTGTGATTCGCAGGGTGATAAGGATGCCAACAAACCTTTCAAAAAATCTCGTCACCTCAAAACCGTTGAAACCTCTGTTCCATTTCACTTACTTATCCCTTCAAAATCTCCTGAGATATCTTCACAAGTTAAACCATTATCTCCAATTCGCGAAAAAGTTGCCTCAGATTTCATCCCTTCAACTGACCTTTCAATGATTGAAACCCCCTTTATTAATCCTTCTGTGAATGAAACTTCTTCTCATCCTATTGATAATGTTTCCCAATATTCTATCATTATCAGTTCTCTACCTGAGCCTCTTCCTTTAAATATTGCTTTCAAAGTTTTGTCTGAGGTTCTGGATGATGTTAAGAAGTCTCCCATTGATCCTGTCAAGTCTGGTGTTTGCGAAATTCTGAGTAAGTATTTTGGTTCTGATAGAGCTGCTTCGCAAACAACTTTTGAAAAAGAGGTTGAAACCTTGAATAAGAATCTCCAAATGATGACTTTAGAGTGTAATGCTCTTCGTCTCGAAAATCAAAATCTCCAGAATGTTTCGCTGGATCGCGACAATCTTCGCAAGAAAAATGATGAACTGAGAGGTATGATTTCCTTATCTGTGTCTTGAATTTGATCTTTTAATGATTTTATCCTTTCCATATTTAATTGTCCTTGAAATCCCTTTTTCGCATGTTAAGCCTTAAACCAGAAACGAATAATGGAGAGATATCAATTTGAATCTGCTGTTGAAGAAGCCCGTGTTGATAAAGAGATTTTGACGGATCAACATAACCAATTAGATAACCTCTATTCATATTCTGTTGATCATATAAATAATCTTACCAATGAAAATACCCAATTAGTTCAGAGGCAAAATTTATTAAGTAATGAAATATCTCGCCTCTCTTATTCTTTAACTATAGCTAATCTAAGGATGAAAACTTTATCAGATGAGAATAAAACTCCATCTCAAGAGAAGCGAACTTGTTTAAACAAGATGGCGATATCTTCGCAACAACTTAGCATCCTTCAGAAAGTATGTGATGACCAAGAACAATCTCTTCGCTCTTTGAGAAATGAACTTAAAGAAGTAACAGAGTCATCTATCGCTGAAAGAGATACACTCATTCAAGGTAAAATAACTTTAAGTGTAAAGGCGAACCAACTTAAAGAACAATATTCCAAATTAGAATAATCTTATTCTTCACTTGAGAAGAAAAATGCCTTTCTTATTTCTAAAGAGAAAAATCTTCAGTCTCGACTTAAAGGTTTAGTTGGAGATAAATTTGATGATGCGATGGACTGTTAGGAGAATAGTTGTCTGACCTTGATTCAACACCTTATTTCGCAAAAGGAAGGTAGTCATAATAGTTTGACTGCCTTAACTATCCTTTCTTTGTCATACCTTTTTGAGTTCTTCATCTTATTGAAATTTTGTATTCTACTTTTCGCAGAGTCTGAGAAAAATCTTCATTCCTCCATTTCTGTTTGGGGGGCTAAATATGCCGAAATTCGCAAAGAAAATGCAATACTCGTCTCTGTCCTTACTGGTTCTCACGACCGAGCAGAAAGTAAACTTGATTATCTTGCTTACTTTAAGGATATTCAAGATAGGAATCATCAGAGAGCACTTCTTCGTCAAGTTCATCTCCGGGCTGAAGTTCTTGTGAATGATATTTTATTGTCCAAATCTCTTCCTCCTACATAAATCGAACCTTTGGAAGTAGATGATGATGAAATTCCTCGTCCTGCTGACAATGATTATGATTATGAAAGTGGTGGAGAGAATAATCTTTTGGAAGATTAAGAAGAGATCCCTTCTAAGGAAGTAACTGCTGGTGCTAACCAAGATGAAAGCGAAAAAGAAATCCCTTCTAAAGAAGTAATTGCTGGCGATAATCAAGATGGCGGCGAAAAAGAATTCCCTCTCGAAGAAATTATTGTTGGTGAAGATCAGAATCGAAATGAAGAAAAGGCTGGCGATAATGAGAACATTGGCGAAGAGTTTCTTATCTAGTTCTATCTTCTTGAACTGTTTCATCTTTATTATTTCTTGCAAATAATATTCTTCAATCAACTTTGGAATTAATTTTCTCTTTTAGTATTCTGCTGGCGAGAAAGATAATGCCTCTTGTTTACTGATTCCCATACTTGCCTCTCATTATCTTTCTTCCGAGGAATAATCTGTTACGAATACTTATAAATATTTTGTTTTGTCATGTGGTCTTATTTTGCCTTCCTAATTAAAGGTCTTATTATGCCACCTCTTATCATTGCGACAAAATCGCAGGACGTCTTTGCCTTTTCATGCAAAAACCCATTGATCTTGCCTTAACTTTTTCTTTTGTATTATTGCCTCTTCAGGATTGTTGCGACAATATGACAGGCCTAAATATTCTTGCGAAAATAAAGCCCCATGACATTGTCATCGTGCGACGAAATCGCAGGACGTCTTCGCACTTTCATGCGAAAACCCATTGATCTCGTCTTATCTTTCTCTTTAGTATTATTGCCTCTTCAGGATTGTCGCACAAATATGATAAGCCTTAATACCCTTGCGATTAAAAAGCCTCATGACATTTGCGTCTTAAGACACTTATCAGCTCCCTAATGAAGGGTACTGCCCTTATCTCCCCCTAGTTTCCCCTTCAAGGAGGCGTACCTCTACTATAAAAGGTTGGCTCCTCCCATCCGGTCTTAACAACAACCAGTTTTTTTCGCAGCCTCTTATCCCTTTTACCTATAGGGTTTATGGTTACGAGACTGCACCCTAAGTGGGGTTTTCTTCGGGCCGAATGTAGTATAAGCCAAGACTTGTCAAGAATGGAAAGGTACGCTCCAGACGCCCCTGGCACTCTTGACTCAACCGTGTACCTCAACGCCTTGGTCAGATTCTGCATTCCTTGGGAGAGTCCTTATTACCTTAGTCGCCCAACCTAAGTCATATGCTTAAGCTGAGAATCCAAGGTGCCTCTCCCGGATGGGCTTTATTCACCCCAAATCTCCATGACTCAGGTTCCGGTGGCGGTGTAGCCTTTCCCTCAGCCATGCAACAGGTACCCCCTTATATGACGTACTTTAGGTCTTACATTTGCCTCTTGCGAAATTTTATTCACGAACTAGGGTGTACGCCATAAAGGTTCGCCCCTTTCTCTTTTGTCATTGTTCTCTGATTATTTCTGCGAAAGTTTCGCATATCATGATCTTATTTTGATATGAATAATCTCGCAACTATTCTTTCATTGAATGTTTATTCGCAATCGTTTTTTTGCGTCATACGTAACTTCTCAAAGCTTCTTATGGATAATATCTCTTTAAATACAATCTGTTCCATGGTCTGTCAAGTCTATGACCAACATCTCTACCTTCTGGATCCATTAATTTATAAGCTCTTGTCCCAACTATCTCCTTAATGATGTAAGGTCCATCCCATTTTTTCGCTAACTTTCCACCATTTTCTCGCTGATATTTTGGTGTCTCTCGCAAAACTAAATCTCATGGTTGAAATTCGCGTACTTTGACACGTTTATTATATTCTCGGGCTAAACTTCGCTGATAATTCTCCATATGTTGTAAAGCTCTTTCTATTTTTTCTTCTAACTCATCAAGTTTTCTTAAGATCAAACCCGTACTAAGATTTTTATTTCAAGCTTCTCTCTTTGTCGTCGGAATAACAACTTCTGTTGGTAGCACCGCTTCAACTCCGTATGTTAAACAAAAAGGTGACATTCCAGTAGCTTCTCTCCTAGTTGTGTTATAAGCCCATACTGCATTATGTACTTGTTCGCACCATGCTCTATGATGTCCTTCTAATTTTTTCTTTAATATATATGCAATTGTTTTGTTTGTTGCTTCTGCCTGTCCATTAGCTTGTGGATACAGAGGAGTAGACTTTCCACATTTTATCTTAAATGCATTAAGTAACATTTCTATGTTCTGTCCTTCAAACTGTTTCCCATTATCAGATACCAACTGCGCGGGAATTCCGAATCTGCAAATGATATTTTCGAATATGAATGTAAAGATATCTTTGTCGCGAATATGCTGTACTGCCTTTACTTCTGTCCATTTTGTGAAATAATCTGTTGCGACTATTAAGTATCTTCTTTGTCCAGATCCTGGTAAAAATGGCCCCACAATATCTAAGCCCCACTTTCCAAAAGGCCATACACTGGTTGAAGATGACAATGGTGCTCCAGGTGCGTGTATTTTCTTTCCGTGCCGCTGAAAATCTTCGCAACGTCTTGATATTTGTTTTGCATCTTCGTGCATGTATGGCCAGTAATAGCCTTGCATTTTTGCTCTATGTGCCAAAGATCTTCCCCCGCTATGATTGCCAGCATCCCCACTATGTAACATTTTTAGCACCTTTTCTCCTTCTTCTCGTGTCAGACATCTGAGTGATGGTCCATTAAAGGATTTTCGGTATAGCAGCCCATCTCTTAATTCATAATTTGTTGTTCGGCTTTTTAATTTGTGTGCTTCCAATCTGTTTCTTGGTGTTTCTCCTTTCGCCAAATATGCATGAAGTTTTGTTCTCCAATCTGCGATATTGTTCGTTTGTTATTCTTCTCCACCTTCTATCATCATTATGTTCACTTTTTCTTCTTCTTTATTGATTGATGGTGACAGAAGTGTATGTATTTTTATGCATCTCGCAGTTGGATCTGTCATCATGCTTGACATGAAAGCAAAAGCTTCTGCGAATCTGTTATCCTTCCTTGAAATGTGCCTCCATTTTATCTTTGGGATTTTCGCTAACAATTCTTCAACGAGCTTCTTGTATTTCTTCAAGGATGGTTCATTTGTAGTGTACTCTCCATTTATTTGGCGAATAATTAGCTGCGAATCACTAGTGATCCTGGCATTTTCTAGTTTCATTTCTATTGCGAACTTTAAGGCATGTACCGCAGCTTCATATTTCGTTTCGTTATTAGTGGATGCGAATTCCAATCTGAATGAAAAAGCCATCTTCGTTCCTTCTGGTGAAATTAAAATAATTCCAACCCCATTGCCTTCCCCATTTGATGATACATCTACCAATATCTCCCATCTATTTGGTTCTGTTAATAAGTCTTTTGGATCTCCATGTTCTTCTTCTATATCCATCATCTCCTCCACCGCTTCATCATCTTCTAAAGGAAATTCTGCTAAGAAATCTGCGACAACTTGTGATTTTGGTGAAGATAATATTTCATACTTGATTTCGAAATGTCCTATTTGTGCATTCCATCTCTCCACCCTGCCTGATCTTTTTGAATTCTTCATTACTGATTCAATTGGTATTTTTGTTAGCACCCTTATTCTGTGTGCTTGAAAATATATGCGAAGTTTAAATGCGACGTACATTAATGCTAAAATTAGCTTCTCAATCTTTGAATAATTCCTCTCAGCAGCATTAAATATTTTGCTGATGTAATAAATGGGCTTTTCCACTCCTGCGTCCGTTCGCAATAACACATCGCTTAAAGCATGTGATGTTGTCGCAAGATAGATCAATAGTTCTTCTCCTGGTTCTGCCTTTTGTAAAATAGATGTATTCATAAGGTGTTCTTTGATCCTTTGAAAAGCATTTTCACATTCATCAGTCCATTTGAATTTAACACCCTTCTTGAGTATATTGAAAAAATGTTTACATTTGTCTGATGATCGCGAAATGAATCTTCCTAGCGAAGCTAAAAGTCCGTTCAACTTTTGTACATCTTCAATTTTTAATTTTCTTAGTAGGTAATCCAAAAACATTTTTCCTCATAAAAATAATCATCTTGGTCGTTCAATGCTCAACATAAGACACTTTACGGAGTTTCACGGTAATACATAAAATATGGATCAGGGAAGATCAATACTGCGGAATACACAAGGATTCATTCTATTTTCCATCACTATTTGCATAACGACATTTAATAGACATAATCCTTGCAAACAAAATATTTTAACCTATTTCCATCAATAATTGACAATATAGGCTTAATATACTCATCTCGAAATGTCAAATGTGTATGATCCAGTCTATATAGCATACGACTTTTTATCTCATAAGAAGTAGGAGATAGAATATATAGACTTTTGAGTGATCGATAAGTTCAAGTCTCCACATACCTTTTTTTTGATGAAGTTCCACGGTTCTTGAGTAGATCTTCATCGTTGTATGATGAATCGCCATGAAGTCCTTGAGCTCAACTACACTTTTTTATCCTAGTCCGAGACTTAGCTATAATAGACTAGAAATCAAGACTCATAGTTTTGATCACTAACATTGACAAACATGCTTGATATAACAACGCATGCGAGGTCGACCGAGAGGTATGCTCTAACAATCTCCCCCTTTTTCAATTTTAGTGACAAAACTATTAATACATATGGAATACAAAAAAGATAAACTTTAGTGGCTCCTATTCCATAGTCTAATCTTCAACGTTCCTTGAAATCTTCGTCCTTCCAAGTACTCCAATGATCCCAAGGGTTGTAAGTTTAGCACCACCGTTGTTGAAGATCCGAGAAGCTGAAGCTCAGTCATTGTTTTTTGCAACCCAGTGGGCTAATCAACTACAGTTAGATAAAGTCATCTTCATCTCTGATAATCTTCCTTTAGTTCAGGCTGTTAATGAAGTTCCTTCACCAGTGCCTTAGAAAAAAATTTCCATTGTGAATAACTGTAAAGTCGGAATGTACTCGATTGTAAAGTCTAAGTGTGTGTTTGTAAATAGGAAATGTAACCAACAAGCGGATGCTTTAGCAAAGCTAGCTAGAAAGCATCATGTAACTAAAG
>NC_039368.1:98039118-98059482 GCF_003573695.1 Papaver somniferum
CAAAGTGCTTTGATAAGTTTATTTCCAAAGAAGATTGCGGTGTGATTATTTCTTTCACATGAAGAACTTATAAAGTTATCAGAAAAACTAGTTCCTGATTCTTTTGGTTTTTCACCCAACTTTTCTTGTTCAGATTTTACCGTACGGGTTTTATCTGAAAGGAATTTCAAAAGGTTTTCAAGAACCAGGCTTAACCTTTTATTTTCCTTAATTTCCAACTCAAGTTTCTCTAGGAGTTGATTAGACTCACATGATTCATCATTGTTAAAGTTGGCAAGAAGTGCATTACAATCAGATATTTCTTCATTGGATTTTTCCTCCGGAATACCATCAAGAGTGGAGACATACGCCTTGTTGCACTTCTGAGTTCTTCTGCTGGGATAATGTTTTGCCATATGTCAGAATCTACGGCACTTGAAGCATTGTACTTCATCATTACCCTTTTGTTTGAGGGTGAAAATGGTTTCTGCTGGTTTTGGTAAATTCGTGTGTGTGGATGAGAAACGAGTCTAGACCCTAAACAATGTACTGCACGGGAGTACTTTTTATTCGAGAGATCAATCTGTACATCCCTGGAATAAACCAAGAAATGGTCGTTCCAGGCTTGCTTCGGTCACAAAGTGAAGGAGAAGGGTTGGTCTTAGGGAGGGAAGCAAAGAAAGTGTTGAGACCAAAATAGTTGATTCTAAAGGTGTGGTTGCTTACGACTTGTATCAGAAAGTAGAAGTGGCTAGCTGAATGAAAAGCTATTAGGTGATTTCTGGATACTGTGTTGCTCTCCTAACCAAAACTTGTTATTTAGTGGAAATAGGTGAAACCTATTTATACAAGTCGTAGTAAAACGTACCCTGGTCTAGTAGGAAGTGGAAACTATTGAGTAGTGGAGGAGTGGAGTACCGTGTAACGTTATAATTTATGCTTCCATGATGAAAGAAACGTTTACACCATTACTTCTTGCCCATTACTAACCGCCCCTCTTCATGACACTTTCTTGTAACGGGCGTATTGCACGCCGCACGCTGATAGACACATTTTTGTGTCTAATTTGTCCTCAATGTTCTGTATTGTTGGTACTCGATTTAGTATTTATTATGGTGTTTTATGTGTTTGTAGGTATTTTTGGGAAATAAACTTTGCTGGAAAATTCGGCTCGAAAAACTGTTAAAGGCACCCCCGGAGGACATTTGCTAAGCGGACCCCAGATTTGGCTAAGGAGCACCCATGGCTGTCTACAACCCAAATTCATTCTCAGCACCCATGGCTATTCGCACCCCAAAACAGGATAGGGGCACTCCATCTTCACCTTCGTTTGAAACAAATTTTGGCGGGAAAGAATATCTCCACCTACGTGATTTTCTGGATCGGTGTGAAATGAGATTTACTCGAAATGTTTTGTACAATTGGACTGGATTGGTCCTGTTTGGGTAAAACATTTCTGGTAATTCTTTTACATTCGAAAAAACAGGGAGGTTGACGTGGAGCAGAGCTGAAAATATTCTCGGATTATTTTTACACTTTCCTGAGATTTTCAAGCTATGTTTGGAGTCGCGTGAGAAATGAAAGGGTTTGATTATATTCGATGCATATATCAGCGTGTGTGGAGCGTGGATGATGCGAGTTAAGCGCATGGGAAGAAAAATAAGGAATAATATCTTTGGAAAATCGCAGAGAAATAAAGAGAAGATTGTCTCAAGTTATGGCGGAGATTTATGGTTCTGCTATGTATAAATAAGGTTTCTGTAGGACAAAGAAAAAAACGGATAGTTTGGGAGATTACAGAGCTGTGAAAGTCGAGTTGCAGAAGAATCACCATTTCCGTTGCTGTGAAGAACACGAAGAACATAAGACCTCAAGAAGCAGTCTTATTTTGCTATAGTATTTGCGACTGTTCAGTGACAGTCTTAGAGCTATAGTAACAGTGACACATCCTCTGTATCGTTCTTTGGTTTGTAACAAATATAATTGTTACAAACCCGATTTTGAATTATTTCTCCCTTTTCATCATTTGTAAACCATTTTTGAGCAATGAAATCGAATTCTGAGTGTGTTTCCAACATGATGAGAGGCTAAATTCTCGCTTAACCAAGGCAATGGATGAAGCTATTTACAAATGAATAATGGGTAACTATTTCATTTTCTCTAATTTTTAATTATAATTCACTCAATCACTGCTTTTGCAGAGTTTTTAAATGTTTACATAATTTTCTTAATTACCTGTTATTCAATTTGATAGATTATACTTTGTTTAATCAATTGATAGTCAATGCTTAGGGAATACAATTAATATTTGAGAATATGTTTGATTATTTGTGAATTAAGAAATAAGGGACTTAAAAGATAATTAGAGCTTTGGATTATTTGCCATAATTTATTCATGTGTGATAGTGGAATCAGTGTCTTGGTTATTCCTAATAATTTTGAATTAAGCTTTGTTTGTTTTTAAATTTTATTAAATCTAAAATCTTTTGCTTTCATAAGTCTCAACGAACTTATTACTACAAATCAATTGAAAATCACATCAATTTTTGGCGCCGCTGCCGGGGACTTGTCTTTAGGCTAGAGTTTTTACATTTTTTTTTTAGGTTTTTATTTGTTTTTCATTTTTATTTTATTTGTTCTTCTTTACGTTTTTGGGTTTTTGTCTTTTCCTTACAGATTTTGGAGTTTGGAGTGAAAGAAAAATTTGCTAAAGCTTTTGGTGAATACTTAAAGATTTGGAGTAAAAGCAAAGCGAAAGGAGAGAAAGAAAAGGAGAATAAAAATTAATTATAAAAAAAGAGAGAGAGATTTTTTTTTTAGATTATCTTTTTCTTTTGCACTATATTTTTGGACTTTGGACTTTGGGACTTTATTTTTTTAACCCTACGGAAGGGTAGTTTAAATATAAACTGTTTTCAGAGAAGAACGACGATTACGATATCGCCTCGGCCCCTCAGGTTCGTACATGACATAGGAGTCGTGGCCCGAGTCGACTTCAGCGGTTCATCCCCCGTCTGGTACGGGAAGTAAGTTTGTCGAAACACTCGCGTATCCTCTGTCAGCGAGTTACTGTATTCCTTCATTTGCATATATGCTGAGGATTTGAAAACGGCTGCTTTAATTTCCTAGTAAAGGGCAAGGACTAGCCATACAAGATAAGGGTTCGGATTTTTCATCACCGTTCCCTTCTTGCCCGCCTTAGGAAAAGGAAACCAAACGCGAACCTAAGCCTAAAATTTGACTAGAACGAGACCTATAGGGTAACGAGCTTAATAGGAAAGTCATTCGAAAAATATTGGTTACTCTTTTAAGCATGCTTCAAAGTTCATGATGGTTTCTGTGAGTTGAATACACCGCCTTGTAACGCCGGTGAGGCCTTGGGTATCAAAGCTCCACCGAGGTTCCCTCGTCTCGATTAAACTTACTTTATCTCGGATTGATTCCAGAGGGGTTTGCTTAAATTGTAACGAATTCCTTTTCGAAGGATTAGAAGCTGGTCTAGAAACAATATAAGTGGAGCCATCATGCTTTTTGTTTGCTAGAAATCAGTAGGTTTGTTGTGGTGGAGTCAGCCTTGTTTGTGTTTGCATAGAACTTCCCTTCCTTTTAGGATTTCTTTATTTTTCTTTTGTTTTTCTAGTGTATTCCCGAGGTCATTAGAAAACGGTCTTGGAAAAGAGATAATCTAGGTCGATTGATTAGTGAAAAACCTAGTAGTTCTTCTTGTGGAAGCGGGGAGCTCGAAGACTCTTCTTTTGAGAGCCCTGTTTTTGGAAACTTCAGTTTTGAGAATCTGTCTCTTCATGAGGAAAATACCCATAGTACTTCAGTTTTGCCAGCGATGGCAACTTTGAAAGATTATAAGTTCCAAACTAGGTCCACCCGAGCTTCGTGCATTAAATTTCCAGCCACTACGGATAATTTCGAGATAAAACCTAGTATTCTTCAGATGATCCCTATATTCTTAGGGAAAGATGATGAGAACTCTCATTTCATATTAGGGACTTTGAGGAAATTTGTGGGACAATTAGAATAAACGACCTTACTGATGAAGTCTTGAAACTTAAGATGTTTCCCTTTTCCTTGAGAGATAAAGCCAAGACCTGGCTGAAAAACCTACCATCTGAATCCATTGAAACATGGCAGGAACTTATTGCTGCTTTCTATATGAAATTCTACCCTAAGCATAAAACTGCATATGTTAGGCAGAAAATTAGTGCTAGTGTGCAACAAGAGGGAGAGTCTCTTTATAGGTTTTTAGAGAGATTCAATGATCTCTTATCCCAGTGTCCTCACCATGGATTTGATAAGATGAAACTCGTAGAGATTATTTATGATGGTTTAGACTATTCAACCAAAGCCATGGTTGAGTCTATGTGCGCTGGTGAGTTCACTAGTAAAAGTGTTGATGATGCTTTTACCTTTTTAGGAGCTGTCGCTGAAAAATACCAACAGTGGGAGTCTTGTGTTGAACCCCCCAAAAGACTCTTGGTTAATAGAAGTAGCACCAATGTGGTAGATACAAGCTTCGGGTCTGATGCTAAGTTTGCTGCTTTGTCTAGAAGGTTAGAAGCTTTGGAATTGAATCATCCTAAACATAGGTCTCTTGTTGAACCCGATGATAGGTTTGGAGCCCCTCAAGTGTCTAGTTGTGGAGTAGAACCCAATAACTCCTTTTGGGAAAGTCAGGTTAGTGAAGAGCAATCCCATGCTGTCTATAACAGTGCTATGTTTGAGAACCGTCAGAAGTTTGACCCATACTCAGAGACTTACAACCCTGGTTGGATAAACCATCCTAATTTTTCTTGGTCTAAGGGTCAGAATCAAGGACAGTCTAGTAATTCTCAGCCTCCCCCAAGTTTTGGCTATGCTAAGAACTCTTCAGGTCAACCCAAGTTTCAGAATGAGAAAAAGATCTCCACCTTGGAAGAAACCCTTACTATGTTAGCAAAGAACCATGAGATGTTATCAAAGAACCACTATGGTTTTCAAGAAGAAACCAGACAGAATTTTAAGAATAATTCCCAGTCTCTTGCTAACTTAGAACTTCAAGTCGGCCAAATATCTAAGTTTCTTAGTGAAAGAGAAGATGGAAGGTTCCCTAGTCAAACTGATCCTAACCCTAAAGGAGAGAAATCGTACAATCATGTGAATTCTATAATAACCCTTAGGAGTGGAAAGAAAGTTGACAATAAGGTTGTCATGCCTGATAGTGAACATGCTGTAGTTCACCCATCTGAGCCAGAGAATGAGGAGACTGATAGAGTCTCCAAAGAGACCAATGAGGGTCCTGTTGAGCCCGGATTTGTTCCCAGAGCCCCGTTCCCCCAGCTGCTAGTTCCAACTAAGAGAGAGTCAAACTTTAATGATATATTGGAGGTTTTTAAGCAGGTTACTATCAACCTCTCATTTTTAGATGCGATTAAGCAGATTCCCGCTTATGCCAAGTTTCTTAAGGATATGTGTACGCGAAAGCGAAAACTTAGTGTCCAGAAGAAAGCCTTCCTAGCTAGTCATGTGAGTTCTATTATTCAGAATACCACTACTCCTAAGTATAAAGATCCAGGGTCCCCTACTATTTCTTGCAAAATAGGTAAATACCGTGTCGAGAAAGCTTTGCTTGACTTAGGATCCAGTGTGAACTTACTCCCATACCATGTGTACATTAAGCTAGGACTTGGTGAGATGAAACCTACCCAGATGACACTTCAGTTAGCTGATAGGTCTGTTAGAATTCCTTGTGGTGTGATCGAGGACGTTCTTATTGAGGTCGACAAGTTTATTTATCCAGTGGATTTTGTTATCCTAGATACCCAACCTGTCCCTGACCCGGAGAACCAAATACCAGTGATTTTAGGTCGCCCATTTTTAGCTACATCTAATACGATCATTAACTGTCGAAATAGTATTATGAATTTGTCTTTTGGTAATATGACTATTGAGCTGAACATTTTTAATATTTGTAAGCTACCCTCTGAACTAGATGACTCGAGCATAGAAGAGGTGAACATGATATGAACATTAGTCGAGGAGTCATTGTCAAACACTTTGTTAGAAGATCTATTAGAGAAATTCCTAGCCTACTTTGGGATTGATTTTTATGATGACGATGTGATTAATGAGGTGAATGCTTTGTTAGATTCAACCCCTTTCATAGACACTAGTAATGGCTGGAAACCTAAGTTCGAACCTCTACCCGTTTCTAAGTCTACCCTAGTTCCTTCGTTAGAAAGCCTCCTAAGTTGGACCTTAAACCATTACCAGATTCCCTGAAATATGTGTTTTTAGGCCCATCTGAAACTTTACCTGTGATTATAGCATCCGACTTGGATAGTGATCAGGAAAGTAGGCTAGTGACCGTCCTTCAGAATAACAAGGAAGCTTTAGGGTGGAACATATCATACATTAAGGGTATAAGTCCTACTGATTGTATGTATCATATCTATTTATAGAGTGACACCAAACCTTCTAAGGTGATGCAACGTCGCCTGAACCCTAATATGAAAGAAGTAGTTCGAACCGAGGTTCTTAAGCTGTTAGATGCAGGCATTATCTACCCCATTTCAGACAGTAAGTGGGTCAGCCTCGTTCAGGTTGTTTCCAAGAAATCCATTATTATTGTAGTCCAGAATGATAACAATGAGTTAATCCCAACCCGGGTGACCACGGGTTGGCGTGTCTGTATTGACTATAGGAAATTGAACAAGGTCACTAGGAAGGACCACTTTCCCCTTCCCTTCATCGACCAAATCCTAGAGAGATTAGCTGGACGTAGCCATTATTGCTTTTTAGATGGATACTGCGGTTATAATCAGGTTGTCATAGCCCCAGAAGACCAAGACAAAACCACTTTTACATGTCCCTTTGGTACCTTTGCATATAGACGCATGCCTTTCGGGCTATGTAATGCTCCTGCGACCTTTCAGCGTTGTATGATGATCATATTTTCTGACATGGTAGAATGGTTCTTAGAGGTCTTTATGGATGATTTTTCAGTGTTTGGTTCGTCTTTCGATGAGTGCTTGCATCATTTGTCATTAGTTTTGACTAGGGTTAAGGAAAAGAATTTAGTGCTTAATTGGGAGAAATGTCACTTCATGGTTCGTTCAGGAATTGTTCTAGGGCATATCGTATCTTCGAAGGGTATAGAGGTAGATAGAGCCAAAGTTGACCTTATTAAAACTTTACAGGTCCCAAAAAATGTAAGAGATATTAGGTCATTCTTAGGGCATGCAGGTTTTTATCATCGATTCATTAAGGGTTTTAGCTTGATTTCTAGACCTCTTTGCAATTTGCTTGCAAAAGACGTTAAGTTTGTCTTTGATGATGCTTGTTTAGAGGCTTTTGAGAAGCTTAAGAATTTACTCACCACCGCCCCCATAGTCCAGGAACCCAACTGGAACCTACCCTTTGAGATCATGTGTGATGCTTCAGATTATGCTATTGGTGTTGTGCTAGGTCAGCGAGAAAACAAATTATTTCATGTGATTTACTATGCTAGAAAAACTCTGAATGATGCCCAGTTGAACTATACCACTACCGAGAAGGAACTGTTAGCCATTGTGTTTGCCTTAGACAAGTTTAGACCCTATCTCTTAGGTTCTAAGATCGTAATATATACTGATCATGCTGCTTTGAAATATCTTATGTCTAAAAAGGATACAAAACCTAGATTGATTAGGTGGATCCTTTTGTTGCAAGATTTTTCTCCAGACATTAGAGACAAAAAGGATGCCGAAAATGTAGTAGCAGACCACTTGTCTAGGCTAGTTGTTGATTCCCCTGATGATTCCCCTCTTATAAGGGATAGCTTTCCTGATGAACAACTGTTTTTTGTTACCAAATTACCTTGGTATGCAAATATAGTGAACTATCTTGTTACTGGTCGAATGCCCCAACATTGGGGTAAACAAGATCGTTCTAGGTTTTTAGCCGAGGTGAAGCACTTTTTTGGGATGACCCTTATTTGTTTAAGTATTGTCCAGACCAAATTATTAGGAGATGTATACCTGAGAGTGACCAGTCCAGTATTATTTCCTTTTGTCATGATCATGCTTGTGGGGGTCACTTTAGTGCTAAGAAGAATGCTGCTAAGATATTGTAGTGAGGATTCTATTGGCCTTCGTTTTTTAAAGACTCCCATAGTTACTGTGTTACTGTGAGCGTTGCCAGAAATTAGGAACCATTTACCGTAGGAACATGATGCCCTTGAACTCTATTTTAGTTGTTTAGGTCTTTGATGTGTGGGGTATTGACTTTATGGGTACGTTTCCTAATTCTTTTGGTAACCTTTACATCCTTGTCACTGTAAACTATGTCTCTAAGTGGATTGAGGCGGTTTCGTGTAAAACCAATGACCATAGGGTTGTGATTGAGTTTTTGAAAAATAATATACTTACACGTTTTGGTACACCACGAGCTATAATTAGTGATGGAGGGTCGCACTTTTTTAATGGACCTTTTAGGCTTTTGATGAAGAAATATGGTATTACATATAAGGTATCTACCCCGTATGATCCACAGACTAGTGGTCAAGTAGAGGTTTCCAATAAGGAGATAAAACGTATATTAGAGAAAACAGTTAATCCTAATCGGAAAGACTGGTCGTCTAGGCTTACTGATGCCTTATGGTCTTACCGTACTGCGTTTAAGACCCCTATTGGAATGTCACCTTATCGACTTGTGTATGTCAAGGCATGTCACTTACCTGTTGAGTTAGAACATAAAGCATATTGGGCTGTTAAGCAGATAAACTTTTCACTCGAAAAAGCAGGAGCCCATAGGAAACTCCAGCTCAATGAGTTGGAAGAGATTCTTAGAGATGCATACAATAGTGCTAAGGAGTATAAGAACAAAATGAAACTTGTGCATGATAAGAATATTTTAAGAAAGTCATTTTCTCCAGGTCAAAAAGTTCTTCTGTATGATACTCGCTTGCATCTTTTACCTGGGAAGTTACGTTCTCGGTGGACGGGTCCTTGTATTGTTCGCACTGTCTTTCCTCATGGAGCTGTTGAGATCGAGACACCGGATGGTAGTAGTTCTTCGAAGGTTAACGTTCAGATATTGAAACTCCTTTTTAGAGCCTTTTCCTACAGGTGATGTTGAGGAGGTCCCTCTGGAGGACCCTGTTTACCCTTGATGGACCATCGAGGCGATTGTATGTTGTATATTAGTTTTTGATTTCTTTCTTCAGCCAGGTACTATCTTTCCGACTTCTCTCTTTACTGATTCCTCATGTTACTTTACTTTTTGGTATTGCTCTTTCATTAGAAACATTGAGGACAATGTTATATTTAAGTTTGGGGGTGGGGAAGAAACTTTTTGTTAGCTTTTAGTTGCAATAAATAAACTCTAGAGCCTAGAAATTTATGCTTATTAAGGTTGGCACTAACCAATCTAAGTGGATGGGAACATATTGGTTGTATGAGTTGAGGAACCAATCTGATTAGATGGAAACATCTAAAGAGTCTATTCATAAAAGCACAGAGCTCATGTGTTAGAATTAAAAAAAAAAACATGGTAGTTTCGTCATATCTCGTTGAATCCTAATCCCTTATGTTTTTATTTCTTAAGTGATTTGGTGGGGCACACGACTTAAGTTGTTACCATTGCTAGGTGAAATAGAGTGATTGAGATACAAAAAAAAAATGAAACCAGACCATCAGACCAACCGGAATAAATTCAATAAAGTCGACCACTGGACCCCTTGTATATGCCAGTTGTGTTGACCTAGAGTTAGGATTATCACCCGCTGGTTCCCTTGTATATGCCAGCTGTGTTGATATTAGTCATAACGGTATCTCAGTCCATTAGGATAGGTTCACCTTAGTCAACATCAAAACCATCTATGTTTTTCTCTGCATCCATCTTCTTAATCTTTCCATGTGATTGGTTGACTCCGGTTATGATGTTCAGAAAATATCTGAGTAGAGCTCTGTCACTTATATGAATTTTAGTATGCTTGAGTGCAAACTCGTGTACATCAATTGGAATTTCGCATCAGGGTACTTCCTCCTGTAGTCAATGTTTGTATGCCAACCAAGGAGATCCTTTAGTTCCTTCCAAGGTTCTGCGTAGATAGCTAGGGTCTAGAGTAATGGTTTTGTGGGTACACCTCTGGTAAACCCTCCCGAGACTATATGTCGGTCGCTAGGGCCACCTAGCGAGGTAGGATTTTATTTTTCTAGATTAGTTTTGCTCGAGGACTAGCAAATAATAAGTTTGGGGGTATTTTATAGACACATTTTTGTGTCTAATTTGTCCTCAATGTTCTATATTGTTTGGAGGACATTTGCTAAGCGGACCCCAGATTTGGCTAATGAGCACTCATGGCTGTCTACATCCCAAATTCATTCTCAGCACCCATGGCTATTCGCACCCCATAACAGGATAGGGGCACTCCATCTCCACCTTTGTTTGAAACAAATTTTGGCGGGAAAGAATATCTCCACCTGCGTGATTTTATGGATCGGTGTGGAATGAGATTTACTCGGAATTTCTCGGACATTTGGACTGGATTGGGCCTGTTCGGGTAAAACATTTCTGGTAATTATTTTACATTCGAAAAAACAGGGAGGTTGACGTGGAACAGAGCTGAAAATATTCTCTGGTTTTTCTTACACTTTCCCGAGATTTTCAAGCTATGTTTGGAGTCATGTGAGAACTGCAGGGGTTTGATTATATTCGATGCATATATCAGCATGTGTGGAGCATGGATGATGCGAGTTAAGCGCATGGGAAGAAAAATAAGGAATAATATCTTTGGAAAATCGCAGAGAAATAAAGAGAAGATTTTCTCAAGTTATGGCGGAGATTTATGGTTCTGCTATGTATAAATAAGGTTTTTGTAGGACAAAGAAGGGGATGGAGAGTTTGGGGAGCAGTTAGAACGAACAGAGAGTCGAGAAATCAAAGTTGCAGGAAAGGCCATTTCTGCTGCTGCATAGCTGAAGAACACGAAGAACAGACCAACCAAGACAGTCGTTTATCAACAGTGATAACGACACACATCCGTGGATCTTAGGAGCTACAGTCCCAGCGACTGTTGCGCAGCATTCGTTTTGCTACAGTAACAACGACAGTTATTAGTTATCGTTCTTTGTAACAATTGAGTTTGTAACAAATATAAGTGTTACAACCCGGTTTTTATTATTCTTCTCTTATTTCATTATTGTGAACACCCTTTTGAGTAATGGAAAATTCCTTTGAGTTTGTTTGTCTTTTATAACTATTTGCATAAAATTTAATTGTTTTATGATTTCTATTAATTATTTGTTATTTTGTCTGATATCGCATGCTTAGTTTTAAGTACTTTTGATGCGTCATGCTCACAACTTACAACTAATGTTTTATGAAATATACTTTGGAAAAGAATAGAGTTAATATTTCTTTTATTTTGAGCTATAATTGCCTAGGATTAATTTCTGAACCACTTGAATATGAAAAACAGTGAAATCCTGAGTCCCAGTAAATTCTTCATCCTGTGACATATTTTGTATATATTTTATTATTTTTAGTATTTTTATATTTAAGCCTAGAATCAATCTCAACAAAGTCCGAGTGAAGGACAACTCTATTTACCACTGTCTAAAATTCAATCAGACGGTGTAAACCGCCAGACCAAATACCCTGATGAGTATCCCCCAGTTTGTGACATGTTTGATGTCTCGAGTGTTTTCGTGGAAAACATGTAGCACTTTTCTACGTGTGGAAAGTTAAAATCAAGAGGCTTGCCGAAGAAAAATAGCATGTGATGCTATTAGGCTCGTCTTGGCTGGTCGCCTAAAACTTGCCACAAGTCTGTCAGTTCGGTGGAGCACTTCGATGGCTGAGACTACATCTCATGAGGAAGGGTAGCCGTTGATTATGGCTACCTTGTGTTGGCACCTGATAATGGCGCAGTAGCGTTTTGGTGTACGCCAGTGGAAATGTGGCATGGCTCGTGCATGCCAGTGGCACGGTGACGCAAGTGGCGCCTGGCGCAGCCATGGTCATTAGATTTTAGGTGTCTAGTCGCCTAAAAGTTGCCACAGGTAAGTTAGTTTGGTTGCAAACTTGGATGGCTGAGATTACATTTCATGAGGAAGGGTAGCCGTTGATTATGGATACCTTGTGTTGGCGCCTGATAATGCCGTAGTGGCATTTTGGTGTATGCCAGTGGCAATGTGGCATGGCTTGTGCATGCCAGCGGCATGATGGCACCTGGCGTAGCCATGGTCACAGATTTAGATGGCTGGTCGCCTAAAAGTTGCCACAGGTCTGTTAATTTGGTGGAAAACTTGGATGGCTGAGATTTCATCTCATGGGGAAGGGTAGTCGTTGATTGTGGATACCTTCCGTTGGCGCCCGACAATGGCACAGTAGCATGCTAGTGGCGTTGCAGCATGACTGGCATAGTTTGTGAATGACAGCGGCGCGATGGGTGCAAGTGGCGCCTGACGTAGCCATGGCCGCTGGATTTTTGTCACGTTGGTGTTAGATTCAAACGTGGTGTGGCAACATCATTTTTAATGGCCACATTGATTCCCATGTTCTGTGGAGCATTGTTTGGCTCGGTTGGCGCGACAACTTTTCCTAAATTAGGGTTTGGCGTGTCGAAACCCTAATTAGCATATATGACATGTAGCATGCGGTAGGTGGCATGTTTGGCATGTGCGCCTGGCATGCGCGTTTGGCATGTTTGGCATGCCGTTTGGAATGTGCGCCTGGCATCTTTGGAATGCCGTTTGCATGTTGGCATGGTTTTGGGAAGCCAACTTAGTACGGTAACCTCTTGACACAATTTCCACCATTTTTAAAGCTATGGAAGGTTTAGAGCAACTGATTGGTCAATGAAAGTAGGGATCCGTCCAAGCATGGGAGTGGCTACCCTTTTAGTGCGCATGACAGGTTTAATGCGACCTGATTGGTCATTGGGGAGTGGGGCCGGCAAGTATGGGCCCAACCACAACTTATGTGCATGTGGCGAGTTTAAGGAGACCTGATTGGTCGAGGGAAATAAGGTCGGTTTAGGATGGGGCGTGGCCGATGGAAAATGGCGCCGGTTGTCCTAAGACATGGCCACGCCTCTCTTTGCTGCCTGCGGCTCCTTGTTTTCTGATTCTGGAAATTTTTTTGCATCTGCTAATCCATGGCGGATTAATTACCTAGTTTTCCTAGGCTTAATTTCGAAAAGCAAGTCTGATATACTGCGCAAGGCGCAAAACCCTAACTTTTGCAAATTAGTCAGGATAATTGATTGAATTCTATGTATTGACACAGAGTTCTTTTAAGTTCGTTGCCAGAGAGCAGCATGCTTTCTGATTGAATACCTTATGCAAAGACCTTATCCTTGATACTTGGAAATTCGTGCTACTCTGCTGCGAGTGAACACAAATCGTCATGCCATATCAACATTAAGGGTTCAGCCGGGGAACATAGCACATAAAGCATTCAAAGACACTTATATTAATTGAGTTTAGGCAAGGTGCCAAAATTTATAGAATGCCTGGGATTGTTGCTACATGCGACAGTCTGGATAAATTTCATGTAAATATATTGAACGACTCAATAAATATGCCAGTGAAGAGGTTGACACTCATGGCTCCGCTTCCTTACAGAGTGACGTCACATCAGATGCAAGGTTTTACGATTTTAACCCTAAGCTAAAAACCACCATCAATATTAAGTCCCCTGCTTAGCCCGTGACAGTGGCATTATTGCGGGATAAGCATGAGATGGTTACAGGCAAGGATAAAATCAAAACGGAAAGTCATGAAGAGATTGTCGGGAGAATTTGGATAAACTTTGTCAGAAGGCATGAAGAATCCGTGATCCTTGCATTATCGGCTTTGCGTAAATTCTGCTTGGCCATGGGGTGTTGGCATCAGCGTTGCAACTTTGGCTACTGATCTGCAGAGATGAAACTGCAACTTGGTCTGCGGAACGGGCGCTGGTTGGCTAGGAAAGGTAGATGGTGCTGCTTTGGCTAGCCATGGAGCGGGAAGATGGCGCTGCTTTGAACGGCTAAGATGGTGTTGCTTTGGCTGGTGAAGATGGTGCTGCTTTGAACGGCTAAGATGGTACCGCTTTCTCTGGTGAAGATCAATGGTACTGGAAGGGTGTATGGAGCTACTTGCTTGGATACATCCACGAAATGGTGCTCTGGTTAGATCCATGGAGCAGGCGGGGAAGGCGCTGCTTCGAGCGTTGAAGGTGGCACTCCTTTGGATATCCGACCGTTTTCTCCTGATCCTCATTAGGGTTTCGACATGAGACTTCATATGGTTGAGGCTGATTTTTAGGCCATCATGTAAACTCATTGTGTTTTCTCAGCATCCGTTTCTCTTTAGGGTTTCTACAGTATATATGCTGGTGCAATTAGGTTGTCCTTCTTAGTTCAAAACAAAGACTTTCTCTGTTGAATCCATATTCCCTTCATCATGTCGAGAAGAAGCGAATCATCCTCGAGTCAGCTAGATTCTCCAGTCAAACGCATGCGGCTTGTATCCAGGGTATGTCTTTAACCATCTCTTAATTTTCGAAATGATGAATCTTCTTTTCCCATAGCATTCCTTCTCTCTCCTTTTCTCAGTGTGAGAAAACACCTGATTCTGGCGACAACTCCCCCGTCCGGGTCATTCGAGTTAAGAAGTATTGACCAATAGATATTTGTTTGTTACTACCTGTTAGAGCACTGCTCGGTTGAACCCACTAGCGTTGGTATGTCAAGTTAGTTGTCAATTTTATTTGCCAAAATGCGTTCTTGATTTATCATACTAAAGATAGTTTCGGACTAGATTAGGTCTAAGAAGTTGAATCGAAGCTATCCTTAAAGGATGAAGATTGAAGACTGCAAGAAGACATCAACAAGTACTTCATCAACAAAGGTATGTGATTGATTTCATTTGGATTCTTGTTCAATTCTACCTTTCTAATCTATCAAGATATATGCTCACTATATGGAACAATTCCGATGACGGTAAATGTACATTTATGTATATATACTTGAGGTTATTTGATTCATGACCTCGGATACAATAACCTTTATCCTTATAAAGAATCTCATGTTATAGTGAATGAGCTTATGAATCCAACGAGCCAAGAATCACTCAATTCCGAGTTATAACGATGAAATTATGAGTGATTTATTAAAGTAACAATTATAAGTGTTGTTGTAATTGTTACAGTTCGTTAGTAGGAAACAATCCATGGACTGTTCGTAACAGTACACGGACTTGGGCCCAATTACGTGACTAAAAGGCATTTTTGGTCAAGTTGGTGATGTTTCCTTATCTAGGCAAGTTAGCTATTACTCCAAACATCTTTGATTACCATATTAAAGTGTTTGTGATTCCTACCTAATTTAATTTGTGATTTATTCACAAAAATACAATTTGCTAAATTAATTATTTATTTAATTATTTTGGCAAGAGTTGTAACTTAGGAAAGACTCCCCTATTTAGGAGAGTCTTGAAAAAGGAAAATAGCTTTTCTTAGCTTCCAAGCTATTGTTCACTATAAATAAAGGGTTCGTGAGTTTACACGTTTTTCATCCCTTTTGGAAAATAGGCGTAAGCTTTGCAGGTTGTTTCCATGTCTTCTGTTCTTCCTGAACAAGAGTGACATAAAGTTTTTGTATTAAGGATAACAAATCCAAGTTGAATTAAATCTTCGTGATTGATTATACAACTTGTAATCAAGGTTTTTCACCTCTTGTCTATTCTAAGGTTTTCTCTTCTGATATAAAACCATTCAAGAGTTGTTGATCATAAACCCTAGGTTTTGATAGATTTCAGTTTCCGATCGTATACCAACACTTGTTAGTCGAAATTGGAGACTAGAAAGAAAAACTTCTATTGAGGCATCTCGTAAAAATCCTTGAGAAGTTTTAGACAAGATATCTCTAGATTTATTCTAGTTGTTCTTGTTGTAGAGTTATTAGGCTTCTTTTCCTTTTATTGAAGAGTATAATAATCCCTAATCTACAAGTTTGTTTTGATATTATTTTTACCTAGTAATTGTTTTTATCAAAATAAACACAAGATTTCCAAAACCTTCATTCATATCTAAAGGGAAATCAAACCGGTGTTTCGTGCAAACAAAATATCGAATCGTATCAATCGTGTTGTGGTATCTTCTAAAGAGATCCTCGGGTTCTGCTAGAAGATTTGTGTGAAGAATTTCTAAAGAGAATCGATATTCTGCTAGGAGTTCTACAAGTGATGAAGAAGGTGTTACATCTAGTCCGAATAGGTAGTAGGAAATTGGTGTAACAACTTATAATCAGTGTGTGTTTATTCTGGACTAGGTCCCGGGTTTTTCTGCATTTGCAGTTTCCTCGTTAACAAAATTCTGGTATCTGTGTTATTTCTTTTCCGTATTATATTTTATTTATATAATAGAAATATCATAGGTTGTACGCTAAGATCAATCAGTTCTTGTATCCGGCCTTAGGGTTGTTGAGTGAATTGATTGACACTTGAACATTGGTCTTTGGTACCGTTCAAGTTAAGCCTCTTATATTCAATCGGGCTCTCAAATCCCTATTTGCTGATTACGGATTGAATCAAGAGATAGAGATATAAAACTCTTTGATATACTTTTTATAGATTGAGTCTAACTGTCTAGTTGATTCTCTTGAAAATATATTGGAGTTTGTCTATTCAGATTGCCAAGCGAAATATTGGGTGTGGTTGTTAGACCCCCGCTTTTTCAATTGGTGTCAGAGCAGGCAAACACGCTAAGACCTCATAAGTCTGTGTTTGTAGCAATCTGATTCTATGGACAGAGGTGCTATCTCTATAAACTTACTGCTAGTCTTCGATGGCACGAACTATTTATGGTGGAAAATTGCAATGCGTTCTTTCATTCAAGCGCGAGATTTTCAATCATGGGTTTGTATTGTTAATGGTTATGATCCTCCATCAGTTACAGTAGACGGTGTAACTATTGAAAAGAATATTGGTGATTATAATGATCTTGAGATTATTGTTGCAAAGCAAAATTCTGAAGGATTAAATGCGATCATCCACGCCATTACCCCGGATCTTCAGCACCACGTTACTACGTGTAATAAGTCTAAAGATGCCTAGGATATCTTAGAAACTGTATTCGAAGAGAATGCCGCAGAGAAAGAAGCAAGGCTTAGAAATCTATCTTCTGACTGGGAAAACCTTCGCATGTCTGATGATGAAACCTTTGATGAGTTTAACCAAAGACTTTCTCAAATAGTTAACTCCTCATTTGCGTTAGGAATAACTATTCCGGAGAAAGATATTGTGTGGAAAATTCTCAGGTCTCTACCATAAAGATATGAGTCTAAGAAATATGCCATTGAAGAAGGAAACGATCTTTCTACACTCTCCAGAAATACTCTTGCTGGAAAGTTAAAGATCTTTGATAATGAACACGCAAGAAAAGAGGTGATTTCTCTTAAAGCTGCAAACAATTCTGAATCCTCTAAGGATAAATCCGGTTCGCCAGATACTAAGGATGTTACTGCACGACAATTTAGAAAATTCTTGAGAGACAGGAAAAAAAGTTTCTCTAAAAGTGTAACATCTCCTAAGGATGATGTACAATGCTATAAATGTCGTGGTTCCGGGCACTTGTCTTCAGTATGTCCTAGCTGGAGCCGTAGACAATCGACATATCCAGCATATTTGCCTACTCTTGATGATGGACCTGAATTTTATAATCCCCAAGAGTTGGCTGGCGCGGTTGCATTAGCTTCTGGAAAAATTCTTGCGGATATTGATTCTGATTATGACGAAGAAGTATTCCATGTGGATCCACTTGCTAACAACCTTCTTAAAGAAAGTCATAAAAAACTCATGGAAGCTGAAAATACCATTTTCAGTGGGAAAGTTAAATATGACAGACTTCGTAGTCGAAATAAATACTTGCAAGACCAACTTGATTCTAGTGGTGCAAGGGATTATCTCAACGAAATACGAAAGCTTAAAGAAGAAATTTCCGAAGGTCGTGATCGGGAAATTATTCTTCAAGCAAATCTAGATAACTTGGAAAACATTGATATGAACTTTTTATTTGACAACGAGAAGATCTCAAAGTTCAATGTGAATCATCCAAGAATGATCTAGTTATTGCGCTTGAAAATGTCAAAAGTTTGGAAGAAGAAAACTCGAGCTTAAAAGAGAGTTTATCCATAAATAACAGCTCAGATAAATTAACCTCGATATTGGGAGCATGTAGAATTCATCGTGATACACGGGGATTGGGATATGAAGGAATAGACGCTCCTAGTATTTGCAATGAGGTAAATTTGTCAAAGCTAAAGTTTCTTCTCAACCAAAACCTTCCACGGTTGACAAAAGTAAAGTATCTCTATCAACTACTGATAACGAAAAGAGGAAATCCTGTAAAGTTCCAAAGCAAGCACATAAACATTCAGGTAACACTAAACGTAACTTTTTCTCTTCTACTAAACATTGTTTTTATTGTGGAAAACCAGGTCACTTGCAAAGGAATTGCAAATTTCTTAAACGAGATAAAACCAGATCTCATTCTATTAAGATGACAAGGTCTGATGTTCCAAACTGGAGAAAAACTGAGTCTCATAATATCAGTTTTTCCGGTATTCCCCCCAAGAAGTTCCATAATTATAGTGGGGAAAAAAGGAAATACGTTTCTCTAAAAGCTGCTCAGAAACGGGTACCAAAGAAGACCAATAAAGCAACAATTAATATTCAGAAGGATCTCCCAGACAAGAGTTCGACAAGGGATAACATCTTAAAAAGGTACGGAACATTTATTGAAAGTTTCAAGGAAGTTGTTAAATTCCTAGATTTCATGTTTGATATTGTTTCGAATACCTGTTGTGAGCAAGATCTTGCTCACCTAAACATAACCTGATTGTGTTGAAAGTTCATCCTCACCAAGAATCCCTACTAAATACGGTGAGGATTGCAAAAGAATTGGGGCGCACATACTATGTTGGGAAATTTCTGAATATGCGGAACAATTTATTGTTTCAAGCTTAAGTTTAACTCGCTTACATATTCCTCGAAATATGTGTTGGTAAGCTTTCGCTTCAACCAAGTTTATCTTTACCTAGTGACGAAAGTCATGATATGTTTCAATCACTTTGAAAATTGCTTTGACGAGAAATGGTGTAACAACTGTATAACGTCCTCTAAGAATGTTTCAATGATTCGAATGAGAGTTTAGATTACATAACCAATGATGGACATAAGTATTGTTGTGGAAACACATATGTGCATAAGTCCTATCCCTTGAACCAAATTTTGCGAACTTTGTTGATCAAGAGAAACCGTAAGAATGGCTTGTTGCCAAGTCCGCGAACTCAGTCCGCGAACTGCAGAACTTCTCATCCCGAGAAATTCTGCTAGAGTTGAAAAACTAGTTGCGTGAGTACCAGTCCGCGAACCAGCGAAAGTTTTTGCCGAGATTTTGTGATGGAGTTTGTAAACTCTACCCGGTTGCTTAAGTCCGCGAACCTAGTGTGCGAACCTAAGAAGGTTATATATCTGAAGATGATTTCTGAACTTAAACTTAAAAATACTAAGGAATGCAGTTTGCAAACCGTGGATATAAAAGTTCATGTACGGATTCAAGTGAATCAAATCATCTTTGCTTCAATTGTGTATTGTGTAGTTACATAAGATTTTATTGCAATTGAACAACTCTCCAACTAGTTCTTTTGAAGTCATTAGAACTAGTTATGGTGAAGATGAATATGGCTAGATACCACATGTATGATTCTTAATTACCTAACTTGATTTGTGATTGAAATTCTTAAATATAACAGGTTAGAAGAAATTATCAAATCCATGAATGTTGGTTTTTATTGTCAAAAAAAACGTTTTCATACTCTTATGGTAACCATTCTTGGTGTAAATCCTTGTGGAAAAGTTTATTCTTCCTTCTAAGCATATCAATTCTTGTTCATACAAGTTTGTATCTTAGAAAAGATGATCATAATACTTGATCTTCATGATTACATATTGTGTGTTATTACCATGAGATAGTTCTATTGTTCAGTAACTTGATCTCATGAGAGACTTTCAATGATTGGTTCTTAGTTCGCATCTCCTTGTGGGTTTTCTAAAATCCAATATATAAATCCTTATCTCTGGAGTAAGGTCGCTCTTGTTGTTCTTTCGGGAATGACATCAAATGGGGGAGAGTTCTTTTGAACTTGTGCTTAATGGTCATATATTGAGGGGTGTGCGGCTGTGGAATTTTAGAGGGGTTATCTTGTATCTTTAAACTCCTTGATGAATGCATTTAGCTTCGGATTTATTATTGCATCTAAATTAGTTGGTATGTATTATTCTTTTAGTCTATGAAACGTCTCTTTCGGAAATTTCATTATGATACCGTTCTTGTACCTTTGCCAATTTTATTGACAAAAAGGGG